>NC_069500.1:430452555-430617555 GCF_027579735.1 Bombina bombina | reverse complement strand
TCTGAAATTTGGTGTGCAATACTTTTAATGCTTTAAGACACTGTGGTGAAATTTTGGTAATTTTTGAACAATTCCTTCATACTTTTTCACATATTCAGTAATAAAGTGTTTTCAGTTTGAAATTTAAAGAGACAGTAACGGTTTTATTTTAAAACGTTTTTTGTGCTTTGTTGACAAGTTTAAGCCTGTTTAACATGTCTGTACCATCAGATAAGCTATGTTCTATATGTATGAAAGCCAATGTGTCTCCCCATTTAAATTTATGTGATAATTGTGCCATAGTGTCCAAACAAAGTAAGGACAGTAATGCCACAGATAATGATATTGCCCAAGATGATTCCTCAAATGAGGGGAGTAAACATGATACTACATCATCCCCTACTGTGTCTACACCAGTTTTGCCCACACAGGAGGCCCCTAGTACATCTAGTGCGCCAATACTTATTACCATGCAACAATTAACGGCTGTAATGGATAACTCCATAGCAAATATTTTATCCAAAATGCCTACTTATCAGAGAAAGCGCGATTGCTCTGTTTTAAACACTGAAGAGCAAGAGGGCGCTGATGATAACTGTTCTGACATACCCTCACACCAATCTCAAGGGGCCATGAGGGAGGTTTTGTCTGATGGAGAAATCTCAGATTCAGGAAAAATTTCTCATCAAGCTGAACCTGATGTTGTGACATTTAAATTTAAATTAGAACATCTCCGCGCACTGCTTAAGGAGGTGTTATCTACTCTGGATGATTGTGACAATTTGGTCATTCCAGAGAAATTATGTAAGATGGACAAGTTCCTAGAGGTTCCGGTGCCCCCCGACGCTTTTCCTATACCCAAGCGGGTGGCGGACATAGTAAATAAAGAGTGGGAAAAGCCCGGCATACCTTTTGTTCCCCCCCCTATATTTAAGAAATTATTTCCTATAGTCGACCCCAGAAAGGACTTATGGCAGACAGTCCCCAAGGTCGAGGGGGCGGTTTCTACTCTAAACAAATGCACTACTATTCCTATCGAAGATAGTTGTGCTTTCAAAGATCCTATGGATAAAAAATTAGAGCTTTTGCTTAAAAAGATTTTTGTACAGCAAGGTTACCTTCTACAACCAATTTCATGCATTGTTCCTGTCACTACGGCAGCGTGTTTCTGGTTCGAGGAACTAGAAAAGTCGCTCAGTAGAGAATCTTCGTATGAGGAGGTTATGGACAGAGTTCAAGCACTTAAATTGGCTAACTCTTTTGTTTTAGATGCCGCTTTGCAATTAGTTAGATTAGCGGCGAAAAATTCAGGGTTTGCTATCGTGGCGCGCAGAGCGCTTTGGCTAAAGTCTTGGTCAGCGGATGTGTCTTCCAAGACAAAATTGCTTAACATTCCTTTCAAAGGTAAAACATTATTTGGACCAGATTTGAAAGAGATTATTTCAGACATCACTGGGGGAAAGGGCCACGCCCTCCCACAGGATAGGTCTTTTAAGGCTAAAAATAAGCCTAATTTTCGTCCCTTTCGCAGAAACGGACCAGCCTCTAATTCTGCATCCTCTAAGCAAGAGGGTAATACTTCACAACCCAAACCAGCCTGGAAACCAATGCAAGGCTGGAACAAGGGTAAGCAGGCCAAGAAGCATACCACTGCTACCAAAACAGCATGAAGGGATAGCCCCCGATCCGGGACCGGATCTAGTGGGGGGCAGACTCTCTCTCTTTGCTCAGGCTTGGGCAAGAGATGTTCAGGATCCTTGGGCGCTAGAAATAGTTTCTCAAGGTTATCTCCTGGAATTCAAGGAACTACCCCCAAGGGGAAGGTTCCACAGGTCTCACTTATCCTCAAACCAAATAAAGAGACAGGCATTCTTACATTGTGTAGAAGACCTGTTAAAGATGGGAGTGATACATCCAGTTCCAATAAGAGAACAAGGAATGGGATTTTATTCCAATCTGTTCATAGTTCCCAAAAAAGAGGGAACATTCAGACCAATTTTGGATCTGAAGATCCTAAACAAATTTCTAAGGGTACCATCGTTCAAAATGGAAACTATTCGAACGATCCTACCCACCATCCAGGAAAGTCAATTTATGACTACCGTGGATTTAAAGGATGCGTACCTACATATTCCTATCCACAAGGAACATCATCAGTTCCTAAGGTTCGCTTTTCTGGACAAGCATTACCAGTTTGTGGCACTTCCATTCGGATTAGCCACTGCTCCAAGGATTTTCACAAAGGTACTAGGGTCCCTTCTAGCGGTTCTAAGACCAAGGGGCATTGCAGTAGTACCTTACTTGGACGACATCCTAATTCAAGCGTTGTCCTTGTCAAAAGCAAAGGCTCATACGGACATCGTCCTAGCCTTTCTCAGATCTCACGGATGGAAGGTGAACAAAGAAAAAAGTTCTCTGTCCCCATCAACAAGAGTTCCCTTCTTGGGAACAATAATAGATTCCTTAGAAAACAGAATTTATGTTTACCTGATAAATTACTTTCTCCAACGGTGTGTCCGGTCCACGGCGTCATCCTTACTTGTGGGATATTCTCTTCCCCAACAGGAAATGGCAAAGAGCCCAGCAAAGCTGGTCACATGATCCCTCCTAGGCTCCGCCTACCCCAGTCATTCGACCGACGTCAAGGAGGAATATTTGCATAGGAGAAACCATATGGTACCGTGGTGACTGTAGTTAAAGAAAATAAATTATCAGACCTGATTAAAAAAAAAAAAACCAGGGCGGGCCGTGGACCGGACACACCGTTGGAGAAAGTAATTTATCAGGTAAACATAAATTCTGTTTTCTCCAACATAGGTGTGTCCGGTCCACGGCGTCATCCTTACTTGTGGGAACCAATACCAAAGCTTTAGGACACGGATGAAGGGAGGGAGCAAATCAGGTCACCTAAATGGAAGGCACCACGGCTTGCAAAACCTTTCTCCCAAAAATAGCCTCAGAAGAAGCAAAAGTATCAAACTTGTAAAATTTGGTAAAAGTGTGCAGTGAAGACCAAGTCGCTGCCCTACATATCTGATCAACAGAAGCCTCGTTCTTGAAGGCCCATGTGGAAGCCACAGCCCTAGTGGAATGAGCTGTGATTCTTTCGGGAGGCTGCCGTCCGGCAGTCTCGTAAGCCAATCTGATGATGCTTTTAATCCAAAAAGAGAGAGAGGTAGAAGTTGCTTTTTGACCTCTCCTTTTACCGGAATAAACAACAAACAAGGAAGATGTTTGTCTAAAATCCTTTGTAGCATCTAAATAGAATTTTAGAGCGCGAACAACATCCAAATTGTGTAACAAACGTTCCTTCTTTGAAACTGGTTTCGGACACAGAGAAGGTACGATAATCTCCTGGTTAATGTTTTTGTTAGAAACAACTTTTGGAAGAAAACCAGGTTTAGTACGTAAAACCACCTTATCTGCATGGAACACCAGATAAGGAGGAGAACACTGCAGAGCAGATAATTCTGAAACTCTTCTAGCAGAAGAAATTGCAACTAAAAACAAAACTTTCCAAGATAATAACTTAATATCAACGGAATGCAAGGGTTCAAACAGAACCCCCTGAAGAACTGAAAGAACTAAATTGAGACTCCAAGGAGGAGTCAAAGGTTTGTAAACAGGCTTAATTCTAACCAGAGCCTGAACAAAGGCTTGAACATCTGGCACAGCGGCCAGCTTTTTGTGAAGTAACACAGACAAGGCAGAAATCTGTCCCTTCAGGGAACTTGCAGATAATCCTTTTTCCAATCCTTCTTGAAGGAAGGATAGAATCCTAGGAATCTTAACCTTGTCCCAAGGGAATCCTTTAGATTCACACCAACAGATATATTTTTTCCAAATTTTGTGGTAAATCTTTCTAGTTACAGGCTTTCTGGCCTGAACAAGAGTATCGATAACAGAATCTGAGAATCCTCGCTTCGATAAGATCAAGCGTTCAATCTCCAAGCAGTCAGCTGGAGTGAAACCAGATTCGGATGTTCGAACGGACCCTGAACAAGAAGGTCTCGTCTCAAAGGTAGCTTCCAAGGAGGAGCCGATGACATATTCACCAGATCTGCGTACCAAGTCCTGCGTGGCCACGCAGGAGCTATCAAGATCACCGACGCCCTCTCCTGATTGATCCTGGCTACCAGCCTGGGGATGAGAGGAAACGGCGGGAACACATAAGCTAGTTTGAAGGTCCAAGGTGCTACTAATGCATCCACTAGAGCCGCCTTGGGATCCCTGGATCTGGACCCGTAGCAAGGAACTTTGAAGTTCTGACGAGAGGCCATCAGATCCATGTCTGGAATGCCCCACAGCTGAGTGACTTGGGCAAAGATTTCCGGATGGAGTTCCCACTCCCCCGGATGCAATGTCTGACGACTCAGAAAATCCGCTTCCCAATTTTCCACTCCTGGGATGTGGATAGCAGACAGGTGGCAGGAGTGAGACTCCGCCCATAGAATGATTTTGGTCACTTCTTCCATCGCCAGGGAACTCCTTGTTCCCCCCTGATGGTTGATGTACGCAACAGTTGTCATGTTGTCTGATTGAAACCGTATGAACTTGGCCCTCGCTAGCTGAGGCCAAGCCTTGAGAGCATTGAATATCGCTCTCAGTTCCAGAATATTTATCGGTAGAAGAGATTCTTCCCGAGACCAAAGACCCTGAGCTTTCAGGGATCCCCAGACCGCGCCCCAGCCCATCAGACTGGCGTCGGTCGTGACAATGACCCACTCTGGTCTGCGGAATGTCATCCCTCGTGACAGGTTGTCCAGGGACAGCCACCAACGGAGTGAGTCTCTGGTCCTCTGATTTACTTGTATCTTCGGAGACAAGTCTGTATAGTCCCCATTCCACTGACTGAGCATGCACAGTTGTAATGGTCTTAGATGAATGCGTGCAAAAGGAACTATGTCCATTGACGCTACCATCAACCCGATCACTTCCATGCACTGAGCTATGGAAGGAAGAGGAACGGAATGAAGTGTCCGACAAGAGTCTAGAAGTTTTGTTTTTCTGGCCTCTGTCAGAAAAATCCTCATTTCTAAGGAGTCTATTATTGTTCCCAAGAAGGGAACCCTTGTTGACGGAGATAGAGAACTCTTTTCCACGTTCACTTTCCATCCGTGAGATCTGAGAAAGGCCAGGACAATGTCCGTGTGAGCCTTTGCTTGAGGAAGGGACGACGCTTGAATCAGAATGTCGTCCAAGTAAGGTACTACAGTAATGCCCCTTGGTCTTAGCACAGCTAGAAGGGACCCTAGTACCTTTGTGAAAATCCTTGGAGCAGTGGCTAATCCGAAAGGAAGCGCCACGAACTGGTAATGTTTGTCCAGGAATGCGAACCTCAGGAACCGATGATGTTCCTTGTGGATAGGAATATGTAGATACGCATCCTTTAAATCCACCGTGGTCATGAATTGACCTTCCTGGATGGAAGGAAGAATAGTTCGAATGGTTTCCATCTTGAACGATGGAACCTTGAGAAACTTGTTTAAGATCTTGAGATCTAAGATTGGTCTGAACGTTCCCTCTTTTTTGGGAACTATAAACAGATTGGAGTAGAACCCCATCCCTTGTTCTCTTAATGGAACGGGATGAATCACTCCCATTTTTAACAGGTCTTCTACACAATGTAAGAATGCCTGTCTTTTTATGTGGTCTGAGGACAACTGAGACCTGTGGAACCTCCCCCTTGGGGGAAGTCCCTTGAATTCCAGAAGATAACCTTGGGAGACTATTTCTAGCGCCCAAGGATCCAGAACATCTCTTGCCCAAGCCTGAGCGAAGAGAGAGAGTCTGCCCCCCACCAGATCCGGTCCCGGATCGGGGGCCAACATTTCATGCTGTCTTGGTAGCAGTGGCAGGTTTCTTGGCCTGCTTTCCCTTGTTCCAGCCTTGCATTGGTCTCCAAGCTGGCTTGGCTTGAGAAGTATTACCCTCTTGCTTAGAGGACGTAGCACTTTGGGCTGGTCCGTTTCTGCGAAAGGGACGAAAATTAGGTTTATTTTTTGCCTTGAAAGGCCGATCCTGAGGAAGGGCGTGGCCCTTACCCCCAGTGATATCCGAGATAATCTCTTTCAAGTCAGGGCCAAACAGCGTTTTCCCCTTGAAAGGAAAGTTAAGTAGCTTGTTCTTGGAAGACGCATCAGCCGACCAAGATTTCAACCAAAGCGATCTGCGCGCCACAATAGCAAACCCAGAATTCTTAGCCGCTAACCTAGCCAATTGCAAAGTGGCGTCTAGGGTGAAAGAATTAGCCAATTTGAGAGCATTGATTCTGTCCATAATCTCCTCATAAGGAGGAGAATCACTGTCGACCGCCTTTATCAGCTCATCGAACCAGAAACATGCGGCTGTAGCGACAGGGACAATGCATGAAATTGGTTGTAGAAGGTAACCCTGCTGAACAAACATCTTTTTAAGCAAACCTTCTAATTTTTTATCCATAGGATCTTTGAAAGCACAACTATCCTCTATGGGTATAGTGGTGCGTTTGTTTAAAGTGGAAACCGCCCCCTCGACCTTGGGGACTGTCTGCCATAAGTCCTTTCTGGGGTCGACCATAGGAAACAATTTTTTAAATATGGGGGGAGGGACGAAAGGAATACCGGGCCTTTCCCATTCTTTATTAACAATGTCCGCCACCCGCTTGGGTATAGGAAAAGCTTCTGGGAGCCCCGGCACCTCTAGGAACTTGTCCATTTTACATAGTTTCTCTGGGATGACCAACTTGTCACAATCATCCAGAGTGGATAATACCTCCTTAAGCAGAATGCGGAGATGTTCCAACTTAAATTTAAATGCAATCACATCAGGTTCAGCTTGTTGAGAAATGTTCCCTGAATCAGTAATTTCTCCCTCAGACAAAACCTCCCTGGCCCCATCAGACTGAGTTAGGGGCCCTTCAGAAATATTAATATCAGCGTCGTCATGCTCTTCAGTATCTAAAACAGAGCAGTCGCGCTTACGCTGATAAGTGTTCATTTTGGCTAAAATGTTTTTGACAGAATTATCCATTACAGCCGTTAATTGTTGCATAGTAAGGAGTATTGGCGCGCTAGATGTACTAGGGGCCTCCTGAGTGGGCAAGACTCGTGTAGACGAAGGAGGGAATGATGCAGTACCATGCTTACTCCCCTCACTTGAGGAATCATCTTGGGCATCATTGTCATTGTCACATAAATCACATTTATTTAAATGAATAGGAATTCTGGCTTCCCCACATTCAGAACACAGTCTATCTGGTAGTTCAGACATGTTAAACAGGCATAAACTTGATAACAAGTACAAAAAAACGTTTTAAAATAAAACCGTTACTGTCACTTTAAATTTTAAACTGAACACACTTTATTACTGCAAATGCGAAAAAACATGAAGGAATTGTTCAAAATTCACCAAATTTTCACCACAGTGTCTTAAAGCCTTAAAAGTATTGCACATCAAATTTGGAAGCTTTAACCCTTAAAATAACGGAACCGGAGCCGTTTTGAACTTTAACCCCTTTACAGTCCCTGGTATCTGCTTTGCTGAGACCCAACCAAGCCCCAAGGGGAATACGATACCAAATGACGCCTTCAGAAAGTCTTTTCTAAGTATCAGAGCTCCTCTCACATGCGACTGCATGCCATGCCTCTCAAAAACAAGTGCGCAACACCGGCGCGAAAATGAGGCTCTGCCTATGCTTTGGGAAAGCCCCTAAAGAATAAGGAGTCTAAAACAGTGCCTGCCGATATTATTAAATCAAAATACCCAGATAAAATGATTCCTCAAGGCTAAATATGTGTTAATAATCAATCGATTTAGCCCAAAAAAAGTCTACAGTCTTAATAAGCCCTTTTTGAAGCCCTTATTTACAATCGTAATAAACATGGCTTACCGGATCCCAGAGGGAAAATGACAGCTTCCAGCATTACATCGTCTTGTTAGAATGTGTCATACCTCAAGCAGCAAGAGACTGCTCACTGTTCCCCCAACTGAAGTTAATTGCTCTCAACAGTCCTGTGTGGAACAGCCATGGATTTTAGTGACGGTTGCTAAAATCATTTTCCTCATACAAACAGAAATCTTCATCTCTTTTCTGTTTCTGAGTAAATAGTACATACCAGCACTATTTCAAAATAACAAACTCTTGATTGAATAATAAAAACTACAGTTAAACACTAAAAAACTCTAAGCCATCTCCGTGGAGATGTTGCCTGTACAACGGCAAAGAGAATGACTGGGGTAGGCGGAGCCTAGGAGGGATCATGTGACCAGCTTTGCTGGGCTCTTTGCCATTTCCTGTTGGGGAAGAGAATATCCCACAAGTAAGGATGACGCCGTGGACCGGACACACCTATGTTGGAGAAATGAGGATTTTTCTGACAGAGGTCAGAAAATCAAAACTTCTAAGCTCTTGTCAAGTACTTCATTCTGTTCCTCGTCCTTCCATAGCGCAGTGCATGGAAGTAATAGGATTGATGGTTGCAACAATGGACATAGTTCCTTTTGCACGAATTCATCTAAGACCATTACAACTGTGCATGCTCAGACAGTGGAATGGGGATTATACAGACTTGTCTGCGATGATTCAAGTAGATCAAAAGACCAGAGATTCACTCCGTTGGTGGCTGACCCTGGACAATCTGTCACAGGGAATGAGCTTCCGCAGACCAGAGTGGGTCATTGTCACAACCGACGCCAGTCTAGTGGGCTGGGGCGCGGTCTGGGAATCCCTGAAAGCTCAGGGTCTATGGTCTCGGGAAGAGTCTCTTCTCCCGATAAACATTCTGGAACTGAGAGCGATATTCAATGCTCTCAGAGCTTGGCCTCAACTAGCAAAGGCCAAATTCATAAGGTTTCAATCAGACAACATGACGACCGTTGCATATATCAATCATCAGGGGGGAACAAGGAGTTCCCTGGCGATGAAAGAAGTGACCAAGATAATTCAATGGGCGGAGGATCACTCCTGCCACTTGTCTGCGATCCACATCCCAGGAGTGGAAAATTGGGAAGCGGATTTTCTGAGTCGTCAGACATTCCATCCGGGGGAGTGGGAACTCCATCCGGAAATCTTTTCCCAAATAACTCAATTATGGGGCATTCCAGACATGGATCTGATGGCGTCTCGTCAGAACTTCAAGGTTCCTTGCTACGGGTCCAGATCCAGGGATCCCAAGGCGACTCTAGTAGATGCACTAGTAGCACCTTGGACCTTCAACCTAGCTTATGTATTCCCACCGTTTCCTCTCATTCCCAGGCTGGTAGCCAGGATCAATCAGGAGAGGGCCTCGGTGATCTTGATAGCTCCTGCGTGGCCACGCAGGACTTGGTATGCAGACCTGGTGAATATGTCATCGGCTCCACCATGGAAGCTACCTTTGAGACAGGACCTTCTTGTTCAGGGTCCATTCGAACATCCGAATCTGGTTTCCCTCCAACTGACGGCTTGGAGATTGAACGCTTGATTTTATCAAAGCGTGGGTTTTCAGATTCTGTAATAGATACTCTGATTCAGGCTAGAAAGCCTGTAACTAGAAAAATTTACCATAAAATATGGAAAAAATATATCTGTTGGTGTGAATCCAAAGGATTCCCATGGAACAAGATAAAAATTCCTAAGATTCTATCCTTTCTACAAGAAGGTTTGGAGAAAGGATTATCTGCAAGTTCTCTAAAGGGACAGATCTCTGCTTTATCTGTTTTACTTCACAAAAGACTGGCAGCCGTGCCAGATGTTCAAGCATTTGTTCAGGCTCTGGTTAGGATCAAGCCTGTTTACAGACCTTTGACTCCTCCCTGGAGTCTAAATCTAGTTCTTTCAGTTTTTCAAGGGGTTCCGTTTGAACCTTTACATTCCATAGATATTAAGTTACTATCTTGGAAAGTTTTGTTTTTGGTTGCAATTTCTTCTGCTAGAAGAGTTTCAGAGTTATCTGCTCTGCAGTGTTCTCCGCCCTATCTGGTGTTCCATGCAGATAAGGTGGTTTTGCGTACTAAGCCTGGTTTTCTTCCGAAAGTTGTTTCTAACAAAAATATTAACCAGGAAATAGTTGTACCTTCTTTGTGTCCGAATCCAGTTTCAAAGAAGGAACGTTTGTTACACAATTTGGACGTAGTCCGTGCTCTAAAATTCTATTTAGAGGCTACTAAAGATTTCAGACAAACATCTTCCTTGTTTGTTGTTTATTCTGGTAAAAGGAGAGGTCAAAAAGCGACTTCTACCTCTCTTTCCTTTTGGCTTAAAAGCATTATCAGATTGGCTTATGAGACTGCCGGACGGCAGCCTCCTGAAAGAATCACAGCTCACTCCACTAGGGCTGTGGCTTCCACATGGGCCTTCAAGAACGAGGCTTCTGTTGACCAGATATGTAAGGCAGCGACTTGGTCTTCACTGCACACTTTTGCCAAATTTTACAAATTTGATACTTTTGCTTCTTCGGAGGCTATTTTTGGGAGAAAGGTTTTGCAAGCTGTGGTTCCTTCCGTTTAGGTGACCTGATTTGCTCCCTCCCTTCATCCGTGTCCTAAAGCTTTGGTATTGGTTCCCACAAGTAAGGATGACGCCGTGGACCGGACACACCAATGTTGGAGAAAACAGAATTTATGCTTACCTGATAAATTACTTTCTCCAACGGTGTGTCCGGTCCACGGCCCGCCCTGGTTTTTTAATCAGGTCTGATGAATTATTTTCTCTAACTACAGTCACCACGGTATCATATGGTTTCTCCTATATATATTTCCTCCTGTCCGTCGGTCGAATGACTGGGGTGGGCGGAGCCTATGAGGGATCATGTGACCAGCTTTGCTGGGACTCTTTGCCATTTCCTGTTGGGGAAGAGAATATCCCACAAGTAAGGATGACGCCGTGGACCGGACACACCGTTGGAGAAAGTAATTTATCAGGTAAGCATAAATTCTGTTATATATATATATATATATATATATATATATATATATATATATATAATATAGATATTTAATTGCCCTTTACTGCACTGTTTGTGTGTTCTATTTATTTTTTAGACAAGAACACAGAAATATTTAATCAGACATTATCTCACTTGTAATTGGGACCATTCCAAAGTACATAGAACATTTCTTTCAAATAACAATTGAACTATTGCCCATTTGGACTGTGTCCTTTATTGTAAAAATAAAATAAAAAATAAGTCGGTGTTTTGGTATATTGTTTAATTTTTGTTACTAAAAGAAAAAAACTATACAACTAATTTGTAGATTTAGGTTTTGATATCAATGTTGCTGTATATTTCATGGCAAAACCACGTCACACTTTCTTGCATTGTGTATAGTTGTGTATACTGTACTCACCTCTGTAATGTGCTTACCCATATATATAGTGGCCATGCTACTTGTAGTGTCGGAATATATGTTGTAAAGGTAAATTGAAAGTGCATGAGAAATGTTCGAAAGGGATTGAATCATTGTTTGAATGTAGTCTTGCAAAGAAACATTAAAGGGACACTCAAATGAAAATAAACCTTTATGATTGAGAAAGAGCAGCAGTTTTTAGACACTTTCCAATTTACTTCCATTATCACATTTTGCAGTCTTTTTATATTCACATTTTCTGGGGGATAAGATCCTACTGAGCATGTGCACAAGCTCACAGGGTATACATATACTAGTCTGTGATTGGTTGATGTCTGTCACATGATACATGGGGGCCAGAAAATGTAACAAAAAATAAATTTGTCAGAAGAAATAAATCTACTGCTTATTTGAAATTCTGAGTAGGTGTCCTTGTCTTGTCTTGTTATTATGTACTTGTTAATTATGTAATTCTACTGCATTGAGTGGTCCTTTAAGTAGACTTCACTTTGTGATGTGAGGGTTTACTGCCAGTGGCAGAATGTTCAATGTACAGCGAGGGTTTAATATAAATGATTCCTTTATTCAGTGTTGAATGACAATACAATTTATATGTGTGAGCTAAAGCTCTTTAGTTTCAATAGAATAGTTACACTTGTAAATAAATAATAAACCTATTTTGGGTATACTGTGCATCCCCAAGGCAGAACATACAGTGATGTGAGATGTCATCGCAGAAAATGCAGCATGTCTGCAGAAAGAACAGGACACATGTAGGAACTGTTAGCGCTTTAACTTAGTAGTGCTGCTCCACATTAGACAGTTCTCTTCAAACAGAGCTGTGCTCTGGCTGCACTATATACATTTTCCTTAACACAGTGCATCCAGGGCAAAGTGCTGTTTGAAGTGAGCAGTCAAATATACAGTAGCGCTGCAAAGCAGCAGCGCATTGCTTGTTGATTGGCTCTCAGAGATTTTTTCAAATCCGCCCCCTTAGCCTTTTCCAGTCTGCAAAGCTGTTTATTCTGAATGTAAGAACACTGCATCTTTTTATTACTACATTTCTATGTTAGACAAAGAGAAAAGGAAACATATTTATTAAAGAAACATTTTAAAATGTATTTTTTGTATGCAGCTAATTTACAATGCAATTTTCAACTACTGCACTATACTTTAAAACATTAAAAATGGCTTTATTCTTCAGTTAACCAACACATTGCAATTGAACTGGTGCCTTAGTGTAGCCGTCGAATTTCATTTAAAAATGACCTGCAGAAAAATTTTCACAAAAAAAATCTCATTGCAGAAGGTAAAGAAAAGTTCTGCCTCTGGGCTGTGCATATGTATATAGCGTGTTATATATATGTATAGATGTGTGTGCAAATGTATTTAAGTATTTGTGTTTTACTGTACATATTTAACATTCCAATGTTCTTCACTTACAGGATAATGTACTTTTTATTGTAAATACCTATATTTATATACTGTATATATCTATTATTCCTATAGATGTATAGGTATAGATATGTATTTTACATTAACAGTATCAGATATATATAGAAATATATATTTAATAATAAAAAGTACATTATTTCCTATGTGAAGAATATAAGAATGTAAAATGCGTGCAACGCGATATCTGGGTTCACGATTTAAAACTAACACTCTCGGGTTCGTGCACATGAAGAATTGCTAACTTCAATGAGGGTTATTGAAATATAACATATAAAATATAAAAAATATGAATACAAATTATACATACTGTTAACTATGTTTTTCTTCTAAATAATACATAGAATATATCTGTATGTTTTACAGTATGTATAACAATTTTTAATAATTTTTATTACTATTTTTTATATTTTATATGTAATATTTCAATGTGTATTAAAGTTAGCAATTCTTCATGTGTGCGAACCCTACCATCCTAAATCACAAACTCTGATGCTTGTTAGGCATATTTCTTTTTAATGACACGATGAGTCCACGGATCATCTTAATTACTAATGGGATATCCACCCATTAGCTGTTAAATAGCTCCTCCCTTCTCTCCCACTCCAGTCATTCTCTTTGCATACGTTAGTGATAGGAAGTGGCAAAGTGAGGTGTTAGAATAGATTCTTCAATCAAGAGTTTATTATTTTTAAAGTAGTGCAAGATTGTGCTGCTTTGTTCTAGGGTGTAGACCGGAAAGCAGTGGTTCACATGGGGGCTGGACAATGAGGCTTATGGTGGTTCTCTCCTCACGTAATAGAATATGATCGGGAGATGGCTGACTAGGTACGCCCACGATGGGCGGTTCTAGGGAAAGCACTGTGCGACCTTTTCTAGCTTCCTCTTACTGTCAGTTCCGAAGAGGAAGCCTGTTATCTAACAATTGCGCTCTGAATAGAGAAATAGCGCTCGTTAGTTCAGCTACGCATCTTAAAATGGATGCGTGTCATATTATCTGCAGAGTTCAGTTGAGGAAGTCGCTTTATTCTGGCAGTTAGGCACCTCAGCAAAGTACTGCTGAGGTGTAGAGGTGCTCTGCATGGAAAGTTTAGTTTTTATGCAACACACATAATAATGAAGGAATAAAGTTACCGTTTTATTATTTAAAGAGACAGTAACATTTTTTGTCTAACTCTAAAATTGCTTATAAAATTGCCTAATTTTGTGACCATTTGTGAGTTAAGATGGACCAAGAGTCTTTGCAAGCTGTCACTTGCTCTTTCTGTTTTGTGGAACCACCAAT
Source organism: Bombina bombina (assembly GCF_027579735.1). Lineage (NCBI taxonomy): Eukaryota > Metazoa > Chordata > Amphibia > Anura > Bombinatoridae > Bombina > Bombina bombina. Next base: position 430,603,532 of record NC_069500.1, on the reverse strand, counting down.
CCCTTTCTGTTCCTCATGTATTGAGAGGACTTTAGGTTATAGGGATAGACTTTTTGCTGAACCATCATTTTCTAAAGAGGATGCTGTTCAGGAGTCTAATGCCATTGCTCATTTTATGCACACAAAAATAAAAAGTTACATTTTAAAATTTAAAGAGACAGTAACGTTTTTGATGTGTTAATTTATATTAAAAAAACATAATTTATGCTTACCTGATAAATGTATTTCTCTTGTAGTGTATTCAGTCCACGGATCATCCATTACTTATGGGATATATTCCCTTCCCAACAGGAAGTTGCAAGAGGATCACCCAAAGCAGAGCTGCTATATAGCTCCTCCCCTCACATGTCATATCCAGTCATTCGACCGAAACAAGACAAGAAAGGAGAAACCATAGGGTGCAGTGGTGACTGAAGTTTTAATTAAAATTTAGATCTGCCTTAAAAAGACAGGGCGGGCCGTGGACTGAATACACTACAAGAGAAATAAATTTATCAGGTAAGCATAAATTATGTTTTCTCTTGTTAAGTGTATTCAGTCCACGGATCATCCATTACTTATGGGATACCAATACCAAAGCTAAGTACACGGATGAAGGGAGGGACAAGGCAGGAACTTAAACGGAAGGAACCACTGCCTGTAGAACTTTTCTCCCAAAAACAGCCTCCGAAGAAGCAAAAGTGTCAAATTTGTAAAATTTCGAAAAGGTGTGAAGAGAAGACCAAGTCGCAGCCTTGCAAATCTGTTCAACAGAGGCCTCATTCTTAAAGGCCCAGGTGGAAGCCACAGCTCTAGTAGAATGAGCTGTAATTCTTTCAGGGGGCTGCTGTCCAGCAGTCTCATAGGCTAAACGTATTATACTACGAAGCCAAAAAGAGAGAGAGGTTGCCGAAGCTTTTTGACCTCTCCTCTGTCCAGAATAAACGACAAACAGGGAAGAAGTTTGACGAAAATCTTTAGTTGCCTGTAAATAGAATTTCAGGGCACGGACTACGTCCAGATTATGCAAAAGACGTTCCTTCTTTGAAGAAGGATTAGGGCACAATGATGGGACAACAATCTCTTGATTGATATTCCTGTTAGAAACTACCTTAGGTAAAAACCCAGGTTTAGTACGCAGAACTACCTTGTCTGAATGGAAAACCAGATAAGGAGAATCACAATGTAAAGCAGATAACTCAGAGACTCTTCGAGCCGAGGAAATAGCCATCAAAAACAGAACTTTCCAAGATAAAAGCTTAATATCAATGGAATGAAGGGGTTCAAACGGAACACCCTGAAGAACTTTAAGAACCAAGTTTAAGCTCCACGGAGGAGCAACAGATTTAAACACAGGCTTAATCCTAGCCAAAGCCTGACAAAAAGCCTGGACGTCTGGAACTTCTGCCAGACGCTTGTGCAAAAGAATAGACAGAGCAGAAATCTGTCCCTTCAACGAACTAGCAGATAAGCCCTTTTCCAAACCCTCTTGTAGAAAGGACAATATCCTAGGAATCCTAACCTTACTCCATGAGTAACTCTTGGATTCGCACCAATATAAGTATTTACGCCATATCTTATGATAGTTTTTTCTGGTAAGAGGCTTCCGAGCCTGTATTAAAGTATCAATAACGGACTCTGAGAAGCCACGCTTGGATAGGATCAAGCGTTCAATCTCCATGCAGTCAGCCTCAGAGAAATTAGATTTGGATGGTTGAAAGGACCTTGTATTAGAAGGTCCTGCCTCAGAGGTAGAGACCATGGTGGACAGGACGACATGCCCACTAGGTCTGCATACCAGGAAATAGCTACCAAAAAAAAAGAACTTTCCAAGATAAAAGCTTGATATCTATGGAATGAAGAGGTTCAAACGGAACTCCTTGAAGAACCTTAAGAACCAAGTTTAAGCTCCATGGTGGAGCAACAGGTTTAAACACAGGCTTGATTCTAACTAAAGCCTGACAAAATGCCTGAACGTCTGGAACATCTGCCAGACGCTTAACTAGCTGACAATCCTTTTTCCAAACCTTCTTGGAGAAAAGATAATATCCTAGCAATCCTGACCTTACTCCATGAGTAACCCTTGGATTCACACCAATAAAGATATCTACGCCATACCTTATTGTAAATTTTCCTGGTGACAGGCTTTCGTGCCTGTCTTAAGGTATCAATAACTGACTCGGAGAAGCCACGCTTTGATAAAATCAAGCGTTCAATCTCCAGGCAGTCAGCCTCAGAGAAATTAGATTTGGATGGTTGAAAGGACCCTGAAGTAGAAGGTCCTATTTCAGAGGCAGAGACCATGGTGGAAAGGATGACATGTCCACTAGGTCTGCATACCAGGTCCTGCGTGGCCACGCAGGCGCTATCAGAATTACCGATGCCCTCTCCTGTTTGATCCTGGCAATCAGTCGAGGCAGCAGCGGAAATGGTGGAAACACATAAGCCATGTTGAAGACCCAAGGGGCTGCTAGAGCATCTATCAGCGCCGCTCCCGGGTCTCTGGACCTGGATCCGTAACGAGGAAGCTTGGCGTTCTGGCGAGACGCCATGAGATCCAGTTCTGGTTTGCCCCAACGACGAATCAGTTGAGCGAACACCTCCGGATGAAGTTCCCACTCCCCCGGATGAAAGGTCTGGCGACTTAGAAAGTCCGCCTCCCAGTTCTCCACGCCTGGGATGTGGATCGCTGACAAGTGGCAAGAGTGAAACTCTGCCCAGCGAATTATCTTTGAGACTTCTAACATCGCTAGGGAACTCCTGGTTCCCCCTTGATGGTTGATGTAAGCCACAGTCGTGATGTTGTCCGACTGAAATCTGATGAACCTCAGTGTTGCTAACTGAGGCCAAGCTAGAAGAGCCTTGAATATTGCTCTTAATTCCAGAATATTTATTGGGAGGAGTTTCTCCTCCTGAGTCCACGATCCCTGAGCCTTCAGGGAGTTCCAGACTGCGCCCCAACCTAGAAGGCTGGCATCTGTTGTTACAATCGTCCACTCTGGCCTGCGAAAGGTCATGCCCTTGGACAGATGGACCCGAGAAAGCCACCAGAGAAGAGAATCTCTGGTTTCTTGATCCAGATTTAGTAGAGGGGACAAATCTGAGTAATCCCCATTCCACTGACCTAGCATGCATAATTGCAGCGGTCTGAGTTGCAGGCGCGCAAATGGCACTATGTCCATTGCCGCTACCATTAAGCCAATTACTTCCATGCACTGAGCCACTGACGGGCGTGGAATGGAATGAAGGACACGGCAAGCATTTAGAAGTTTTGACAACCTGGACTCCGTCAGGTAAATTTTCATCTCTACCGAATCTATAAGAGTCCCTAGGAAGGAGACTCTTGTGAGTGGTGATAGAGAACTCTTTTCCACGTTCACCTTCCACCCATGCGACCTCAGAAATGCCAGAACTATCTCTGTATGAGACTTGGCAATTTGAAAGCTTGATGCCTGTATCAGGATGTCATCTAGATACGGAGCCACCGCTATGCCTCGCGGTCGTAGAACCGCCAGAAGTGAACCCAGAACCTTTGTAAAGATTCTCGGGGCCGTAGCTAACCCGAAGGGAAGAGCTACAAACTGGTAATGCCTGTCTAGGAAGGCAAATCTTAGGTACCGATAATGATCTTTGTGAATCGGTATGTGAAGGTAGGCATCCTTTAAGTCCACTGTGGTCATGTACTGACCCTCTTGGATCATGGGTAGGATGGTTCGAATAGTTTCCATTTTGAATGATGGAACTCTTAGGAATTTGTTTAAGATCTTTAGGTCCAAGATTGGTCTGAAGGTTCCCTCTTTCTTGGGAACCACGAACAGATTTGAGTAAAAACCTTGCCCTTGTTCCGTCCGCGGAACTGGGTGGATCACCCCCATTATAAGGAGGTCTTGTACACAGCGTAGAAATGCCTCTTTCTTTATTTGGTTTGCTGATAACCTTGAAAGATGAAATCTCCCTTGTGGAGGAGAAGCTTTGAAGTCCAGAAGATATCCCTGGGATATGATCTCCAACGCCCAGGGATCCTGGACATCTCTTGCCCACGCCTGGGCGAAGAGAGAAAGTCTGCCCCCCACTAGATCCGTTTCCGGATAGGGGGCAATCCCTTCATGCTGTCTTAGGGGCAGTAGTAGGTTTTCTGGCCTGCTTGCCCTTGTTCCAGGCCTGTCTGTAACGAGCAACAGTTCCTTCCTGTTTTGGAGCGGAGGAAGTTGATGCTGCTCCTGCCTTGAAGTTTCGAAAGGCACGAAAATTAGACTGTTTGGCCTTTGATTTGGCCCTGTCCTGAGGAAGGGTATGACCCTTACCTCCAGTAATGTCAGCGATAATTTCTTTCAAGCCGGGCCCGAATAAGGTTTGCCCCTTGAAAGGAATATTAAGCAATTTAGATTTAGAAGTCACGTCAGCTGACCAGGATTTAAGCCATAGCGCTCTGCGCGCCTGGATGGCGAATCCGGAGTTCTTAGCCGTTAGTTTAGTTAAATGTACAATGGCATCAGAAACAAATGCATTAGCTAGCTTAAGTGCTTTAAGCTTGTCCATTATTTCATCCAATGGAGCTGAGTGAATGGCCTCTTCCAGAGACTCAAACCAGAATGCCGCAGCAGCAGTGACAGGCGCAATGCATGCAAGGGGCTGTAAGATAAAACCTTGTTGAACAAACATTTTCTTAAGGTAACCTTCTAATTTTTTATCCATTGGATCCGAAAAAGCACAACTATCCTCCACCGGGATAGTGGTACGCTTAGCTAAAGTAGAAACTGCTCCCTCCACCTTGGGGACCGTTTGCCATAAGTCCCGTGTAGTGGCGTCTATTGGAAACATTTTCCTAAATATAGGAGGTGGGTAAAAGGGCACACCAGGTCTATCCCACTCCTTGCTAATAATTTCTGTAAGCCTTTTAGGTATAGGAAAAACGTCAGTGCACACCGGCACCGCATAGTATCTATCCAGCCTACATAATTTCTCTGGAATTGCAACTGTATTACAGTCATTCAGAGCCGCTAAAACCTCCCCTAGCAATACACGGAGGTTCTCAAGCTTAAATTTAAAATTAGAAATTTCTGAATCCGGTTTCCCTGGATCAGATCCGTCACACACAAAATGAAGCTCTCCGTCCTCATGTTCTGCAAACTGTGACGCAGTATCAGACATGGCTCTCACAGCACCAGCGCGCTCTGTCCTTATCCCAGAGCTATCGCGCTTGGCTCTTAATTCTGGCAATTTAGATAATACTTCTGTCAGGGTATTATTCATAATAGTGGCCATGTCTTGTAAAGTGATTTGTATGGGCATCCCTGATGTACTTGGCGCCACAATATCACGCGCCTCCTGAGCGGGAGGCGAAGGTACTGACACGTGAGGAGAGTTAGTCAGCATAACTTCCCCCTCGTCGTCTGGTGATAATTCTTTTATAGATAAAGACTGACCTTTATTATTTAAAGGGAAATCAATATATTTAGTACACATATTTCTATGGGGGCTCCACACTGGCCTTCAAACATAATGAACAAACAGATTCATCTGTGTCAGACATGTTTAAACAGACTAGCAATGAGACTAGCAAGCTTGGAAAACACTTTGAAATAAATTTACAATCACTAAATAAAACGTTACTGCGCCTTTAAGAAGCACAAAAAAATTGTCACAGTTGAAATAACAAAGAACCAAATCCGTTATAGCAACCAAATTTTCACAGTAAATGTATTAAGTTAGCAGAGCATTGCACCCACTTGCAAATGGATGATTAATCCCTTAATACCCAAAACGGATAATAATATAGAAAAAAACGTTTTTTAACACAGTCAAACACACTGTCACAGGTCTGCTGTGACTGATTACCTCCCTCAAAATGACTTTTGAAGTCCCCTGAGCTCTCTAGAGACGTCCTGTGTCATGCAGGAAGAAACAGTGGGAAGCCTCAGTTAACTGTTTCCATGCAAAAATCTAAGACAGCCATGTGGAAAATTCATGCCCCAATAAATTTTATCACCAAAGTACCTCACAAAAACGATTAAACATGCCAGCAACCATTTTAAACATCTTTTTCTTTTATTTTTTAAAGAGTATGTATCTCTATGATAAGCCTGATACCAGTCCTTCTACTGTATTTAAGACTTATTACATTACTTCAGTAATAGCAGCATTTTCTTAGTCAAATTCCATTCCTAGAAAATTACTTTACTGTATATACATTAATCAGCCTGATACCAGTCACTTCCACTGCATTTAAGGCTGTACTTACATAACATCGGTATCAGCAGTATTTTCTTAGTCAATTCCATTCCTTAGAAAAATATTTTACTGCACATACCTTATTTGCAGGGGACCCCGCACGCTATTCCCTTTCTGAAGTTACCCCACTCCTCAGAATGTGCGAGAACAGCCAGTGGATCTTAGTTACTTCTGCTAAGATCATAGAAAATACAGGCAGATTCTTCTTCCAAATACTGCCTGAGGAAAAAAACAGCACACTCCGGTGCCATTTAAAAATAACAAACTTTTGATTGAAGAAATAATTAAGTATAAAACACCACTCTCCTCTTGCGACCTCCATCTATGTTGAGAGTTGCAAGATGTTACGGTACCAACTGTGTACCAAGGGTTAACCCCAGATGAACAATGTCCTGCATAGACAATCAGCAATTCACAACCCAGCCAGTTTCAGGTTTAAAACAGAATGACATTTATTAAAAGGCAGCACACAGATTTATACAGGTTTTTGACCCCCCCTCAGATGGGGGTTGAAAGAATGTTGTACATTAGATAAAAGGGAGAAGCGCCCTTGACATGATACAATAGAATTATATTACTTAAATACTTTACTTAGGCAGATAACAACTTAAACACATTTGGCTTGTCTTATCACCTAGCGTCTGTTCTCTGAGGGTGATTAAACAATGGCCTGTTTATTACTTAAATGTAATTATAGCACACAATAGCTGAGGCCAGAAAACCTGTCTTTAGAAATTAGATTCTTAAAGCTAAACACAGTTAACTCTTTCAGTCCTGACAGAAGGGTCTGTCACATAGCTCCCCCCTTGTGGAACACTCCGGCAGACCCGGCTTGACCCTTTTGCGGGTCAACCTGGGGATGACCGGACTAGGAGGTGGTAGGCATGTCAGTTTGCTGGGACAATCCATCTGTATTCCCGTTATGAGAGAGAATCCCTGTCTGTATAAATAAGGGTTCAACCTCTTCAGTGCCCCGACTAGGGCTAAACAGTCCTTCAAAATATCATCGGCTTCTTTACGTGGTTTTTGTACCTGCTCTTTATAGGTATCCACAATCCCTTCATACTGACATAGGGTGCCCTTGAGTTGCTGCACCTCCCTATGAGCCAGCGTCAGCTTCTCCTCCAGTGTCACTAAGTTTGTCCTTAATGTTTCATGTTCCACTCTCAAGCTGGTGTTTTCTGCAGTCTGTCGGTGCAGCTTGTCTAGCAGAGATTCCTGTTCTAAACGTGCTTTTTCCTCTGCGCTCCTCTTCTCTCCCGCTAGCACTGTTACATGATTATTTAACGTGACCATTTTATCCTCTACGTGACTCTTCTCCTTCATCAGCGCATTGTAACGTGACTCCCACATATCAATAGCGGATAGAGATTTACTGAGCTCAGCGTCCTGGGGCTTAGCAGCAGGGGGGTCAGTCTCTGCTGCACGGATCTGAGCACGGGTAGTCACAGGGTTAACATCAGCGGGACCCATGGGAGCATAGGCAGAAACAAGGGGGACCAAGGTATTTCCAAGGAGAACATCAGCTGGTAAATCCTTCATGACCCCCACATTCACAGGTCTAGCGCCCCCTCCCCAATCCAAATGCACCCTGGCAACAGGCAGGCGGAACACAGTGCCCCCTGCTACCCTCACAGCCACAGTGTCTCCTGTGTGCTGTTTCTCAGACACCAAGTTCTTTCGAAGCAAGGTCATGGTAGCACCAGTATCCCGTAGACCACTGACCTCCTTCCCATTCACTTTAACCAGTTGCCGGTTATTCCGGTGGGCAGCTTGCACGGGGTCTGCCTCATGTAGGATGCCCCAGCATTCTTGCGCCTCTACGTAGCGGGCCGCAGGCTGAGGGTTACGTGTGATTCCGCCGGCAGGTCTTCTCCAGGACTGTGCTTGGTTCGCTGCATTTAGGGGACACTCTGGTCTTTTGTGCCCTAGTTGCTTACATCCAAAGCACCGAATAGGTTGTGAGTAGCCCCGCGAATTGAACCGGGCTCTCTGAGGGTAGTTCGTGGCCAGAGGCCATGTGGTATAGCGGTGCGCCGGGGGTTGGTAACTGGCAGCTGCTGGGGTGACTGGGGGTCTGTACTCCACTCTGGCAGGGGGCTTAGTGGTAGCAGTGTCCAGTTTGCGGGCATCCGTATACTCATCTGCCAGGCGAGCAGCTTCATGCAGGGTGGAGGGTTTACGGTCCCGAACCCACTCTCGAACTCCTGCGGGTAACTTGTTGAAGCAATGTTCCAACAGGAATAGCTGCAGCACCTCTTCCCCCGATACGGCTTGGCACCCCGCTATCCAGTGAGCTGCTGTGCGGTGCACCTTACATGCCCACTCAAGGTAGGAATCACCAGCTAATTTAACAGTGTCTCTGAACCGCCTCCGGTATGCCTCCGGTGTAACCGCATACCTGGAGAGCAGAGCCTCTTTTACAGTATTATAATCCCTGACTTCCTCATCTGGAATGGCCCGAAAAGCCTCTCTGGCCCGGCCGGATAATTTTCCGGATAATATCGTGACCCAGTCCTCTGCGGGTACCTGGTGTAGTGCACATTGTCTCTCAAAATCCGCAAGGTACCCATCAATCTCTCCTTCTGTTTCCAGGAAGTTTTTAAAAGCTGCAAAATTTACTTTTCCCTTTTCCACTGGGGTTGCTGTGACTTGGGCTGCTGCAGCGCCGCTTTGGCGAAGTAGGTTGGCCTCCACAGCTGCTATGACCCGGTCGATAATTTCGGCAGATGGGTTGGGGCCATAATATGCCAGTCTTATTTTAACCGCCCGATCAAAGCTTGCTTCTTCAGGGGTTCTGTCTGATATGCTGGGCCCATTGGTTCCTTCTGTCCCTGGTACTCTTTCCATCTTAGTCAGTATTGTAATAATCCCCCTCTTCCTGAGGTTACTGGCTTGTGTAGTTGCTCTTCTGGGCGATAAGGATTCTCCCGTCGCTTGCCACCAATGTTACGGTACCAACTGTGTACCAAGGGTTAACCCCAGATGAACAATGTCCTGCATAGACAATCAGCAATTCACAACCCAGCCAGTTTCAGGTTTAAAACAGAATGACATTTATTAAAAGGCAGCACACAGATTTATACAGGTTTTTGACCCCCCCTCAGATGGGGGTTGAAAGAATGTTGTACATTAGATAAAAGGGAGAAGCGCCCTTGACATGATACAATAGAATTATATTACTTAAATACTTTACTTAGGCAGATAACAACTTAAACACATTTGGCTTGTCTTATCACCTAGCGTCTGTTCTCTGAGGGTGATTAAACAATGGCCTGTTTATTACTTAAATGTAATTATAGCACACAATAGCTGAGGCCAGAAAACCTGTCTTTAGAAATTAGATTCTTAAAGCTAAACACAGTTAACTCTTTCAGTCCTGACAGAAGGGTCTGTCACACAAGAGAATGACTGGATATGACATGTGAGGGGAGGAGCTATATAGCAGCTCTGCTTTGGGTGATCCTCTTGCAACTTCCTGTTGGGAAGGGAATATATCCCATAAGTAATGGATGATCCGTGGACTGAATACACTTAACAAGAGAAAATTCCAGTAGGCTTGGATGCCAATGTGGTACTACCAATCCGCTTCTATTTATCATTTATTGAGAGATGTTTAATTGATAAAGAAAGACTTGTTCTGAACCTAGTCTTCCTAAGGCGCATGCTGCTTAGGAGCCTATTGACAATGGTCAAGATATGCCACAAATTTCTCCTAATGTGTTCCAAAAGTAAATTTATAGCTCACATGCAGTGCCCTGCGTTTCCTCTCACACTTTACCTGGAGTTACCTTGCATTTAATATATTGTCTGTTTTTCCCACGCTATAGGAAAAGAAGTGCAAGAGGAGATATTCACTCAGAATAGTGTGATTGATTCAGTTGTAGCTATTCCGACTGTTTCTTCCCTGTAATTGAGGCGGAAGATACTTCGGTAGTATCGGATAAGGAATTCTCAGTCTCAGATGAGGTAATACCTTTATCTGATCCTGAGTTTGTTTTCCTTCTGTTTTAGCTTGAATACCTCCATTTGCTACTTGAGGAGGTTTTAGCTACTCTGGGTGACTCCGCCACCATTAAGTTATACTAATATTGTGATGTGCCCTTCAGGGTGGAAGTATTTCCTGTACCAGACAGGGCTATGGAGATACCCCCTTTTCTCTTACCCTTAGAAGAAGACGATATCTAGGGTGAATGAGAATTTCCACGCTAGCCAAGGGAGATACTATTTGCATGAAGGATATTAGTTCCTTAAGTACTATATGCAGGAGAAGAACCCTATGGTTAGAAGTTAGAGGGTTTACATTGTCAACCTGCGGTTGGTATGGCTACTGTTTCAAGTGCGGCGTCGTACTGGTTTGATGCGTTGTCCGTTTCTATTGGACAGACACCCCTCTCACAGGGATAGGATTAGGGCCTTTAAGTTAGTAGACTTCTTTAAAGGGACAGTCTACACCAGAATTTTTATTGTTTTAAAAGATAGATAATCCCTTTATTACCTATTCCCCAGTTTTACATAACCAACACAGTTATATTAATATACTTTTTACCTCTGTGATTATCTTGTATCTAAGCCTCTGCAAACTGCCCCTTTATTTCAGTTCTTTTGACAGACTTGCAGTTTATCCAATCAGTGCTGGCTCCCAGGTAACTTCACGTGCATGAGCACAGTGTTATCTATATGAAACACATGAACTAACACCCTCTAGTGGTGAAAAACTGTTAAAAAAGCATTCTGAAAAGAGGTGGCCTTCAAGGTATAAGAAATTAGCATATGAACCTCCTAGGTTAGGCTTTCAACTAAGAATACCAAGAGAACAAAGCAAAATTGGTGATAAAAGTAAATTGGAAAATTGTTTAAACTTACATGCCCTATCCGAATCATGAACGTTTATTTTGGACTAGACTGTCCCTTTAATACAGAGGTTTATTAATTTGGGAGCTATGTTTCAGGCTTTGCCTTATTGGCCCACAGAGTGCTATGGTAAAATCTTAGTCTGCGGATGTTTCATCTACAGGATAAGAAGAATAGCGAAAAGGACGTCCAAGATAATTTCATTCCTTTCGAGATTTCTAGGGAAATCCTTCCCCTCCTTTTCCTAAGCAGAAGCAGTTTAAGCCTTCCTGGAGACCCTATCTGGCTTAGAATAGGGGAAAACAGTCCAAGAAGCCTGCTGTTGAATCAAAGACAGCATGAGGGGCATACACCCGATCCGTAAGGGGGCAGGTTCTCCTTTTTTAATCAGGTTTGGTTTTGTGGTCATGATCCCTGGGGGGTGTACTCTGTGTCCCAGGGATACAAATTAGAGTTCAAGACTTTCCTCCCAGGGGCAGGTTCCTGCTTCAAGATTATAGGCAGACCAGACAAATGGAGAGGCGATCTTACACTGTGTACGGATCCTCTCCGACCTGGGAGTGACAGTTCCTGATCCAATGCAGGAATGAGGTCAGGGATACTATTCCTATCTGTTCGAGGTTTCCCAAGAGGGAGGGAACCTTCAGACCTATTTAAGAATCCACACATGGTTCTCAGAGTGCCTTATTTCAAGAGGGAAACTATCTTTCCATTCTTTCTTTGGTCCAAAAGGGTCAATTAAGACCACGGGGGAATTGAAGGATGCATACTAAATGCATGTTCCCATCAACAAGGACTATCTTAAATTTTTAAGGTTTGTCTTTTCAAGACAAACATTTCAACTTGTGACCTTTTCCAGCCTGGTCACAGTTCTCAGAATTTTCTCGAGGGTTCTGGGTTCACTGTTGGTGGTACTTCGATTGCGGAACACTGCAGTGACAACATTCTGGTTCAGGTGCCTTCCTTTCAACGAGCAGGATTACGCACAATTTTTCCTGCGGTCTCCTGAATGGAAGGTTAATTTGGAAAAGAGTTCCTTCGTTCCAACTACAAGGGTATTTTTCTTGGAAAACTATATTAGTCTCCTCATCAATGAAGCCGAAAGTAGTCAGGAATTCAAGAATTTTTCGATTCTTGCCTAACTCGCCAGTCACATCAGTGGCTTAGTGCAGCATTTAAAAATACTTTGGTGGTTGTCTCTGGATCTTTGCTCCCCCAGGGAACCTACTTTCGAAGTTCTTCTGAGTGAATGTGTCAACAGATAGCCAGTCTGTGGGCTGGGGAACTGTTTGGGGCACTCTAAGAGAGGGGAACAAAAACTCGGGCGGAGTTTGTTCTTCCCATAAGCATTTTAAAAACGAGAGTAATCTTCAATCCTCTCCTAGCCTGGCCTCAGCTAGCTTCGGCAGGGTTTATCAGGTTTAAGTTAGATCTTACTTCATCCGTGGTGGGAATTATGGCTGGGAGTGCTTTCCAGCCTGATTCTCAATGGGGTCAGTTGCAATTGAATTTCATGACTTCTCTTCAAAATGTCAGGTGTCTGAGGTACGGATTGAGGTCAAAGATCCCTCAGGCTGTTCTAATAGACACCTTGGCATTAACTTGGAATTTCAATATAGCATATTTAATTCCTCCATTTGATTTTTCTCCTGGAGCCTTGGCTCGAGCTAGCTGGAGAGGGCTTCGGTGGTCCTCATTTCACGACGTGGTCCGCAAGATTGGTATGCATTCCTGAGGGACATGTCACATCTTCCACCTGGGAGTCTCCGTGGAGGAAGGACCTTCTACGTCAAGGACCCTTCTTTTATCCGAAAATATTTTCCCCAAAGTTATCTACTGGAAAATGGAAGCTTTATTTTGTACAAGCGTGGATCAGGCGCGTAAGCCTGTGTCTAGAAGATCTTTACCCATATGATATGGTGTAAATATTTATACTAGTGCAAATCCAAAGGATACTCTTAAAGGGAGTAGGGAACCGATTCCTAGAATTTTCTACAAGTCATAGCTGCCTTGTCTATTTTGTTTCAGGTTCGTCTGGCGGTCTTCCCAGACGTACATTCATTTGGTCAGGCCTTGGTCAGAATCAGACCTGTGTTCAAACCAGCTACTCCTCCATTGAGTTTGAATTCGTTCTTAAAGTTCTTCAAGGGGCTCAGTTTGAGCCTAGTCATTCCTTAGATATTAAATTGTTATCTTGGAAAGTTATATTTCTTCTGCTTTCAGAGTGTCAGTGCTCTCGGCATTGCAGTATGAGTCCCCTTACCTTATTTTTCATTCTGATAAGGTAGTTTTACATACTAACTTAGGATTTCGTCCTAAGGTTGTTTCTGATCAGAACATTAATCAGGAGAGTATTGTTCATTCCTTGTGTTCTAATCCTACTTCTCAGAAGGAACAGCGTCTGCACAATTTGGATGTAGTCCGTGCTTTAAAGTTTTACCTGCAGGCGACTAAGGGCTTTCGTCAGTCTTCTGCTTTGTTTCTGTTTTTTTCAGGAAAACGTAAGGGACAGAAAGCTACGGCTACTTCTCTTTCTTTTTGCTGAAGACTAGAGTATCATACATTTTGCATTTGAGACTGCTGGATAACAGCCTCCAGAGAGAGAGTTACAGCTCATTCCACGAGGGCAGTTGCTTCCTCATGGGCATTCAAGAATGAAGCGTCTGTGGAACAGATTTGCAAGGCTACAGTTTGGTCCTCTCTTCACACTTTTTCAAAGTTCTATAAATTTGACACTTTTGCTTCGGCTGAGGCCGCTTTTGGGAGAAAGGTTCTTCAAGAAGTGGTGCCTTCCGTTTAGGTTCCCTGTCTTGTCCCTCCCGTATCATCTGTGTATTCTAGCTTGGGTACTGAATCCCATTAGTAATTAAGATGATCCGTGGACTCAGCGTGTCATTAAAAAGAAAAGAAAATTTATGCTTACCTGATAAATTTATTTCTTTTTTGACACAATGAGTCAACGGCCCGCCCTGTTTTTGAAAGACAGTTTGTTGGTTATTATAAACTTCAGACACCTCTGCACCTTATTTTTTCCTTTCTATCCTTAACTTCGGTCGAATGACTGGAGTGGGAGGGAAGGGAGGAGCTATTTAACAGCTTTTGCTGTGGTGCTCTTTGCCGCCTCCTGCTGACCAGGAGGTAAATATCCCATTAGTAATTAAGATGATCCGTGGACTCATTGTGTCAAAAAAGTACATTTATCAAGTAAGCATACATTTTCTATTTACATAACTACGTTCTTCACCTAGAAAATAAAGTACCTGAGACAGAACTCATTTTTTTACACAAAAGCAAGAGGTGTTTGATGTCCCTTTAAGAACTGAATTACAAATAAATGTTTTCAAAGCATTTAACAAGCTAATTTATTTAGCAAATTTTACAAGGGTTTGTAAATGAAGATCAGTTTAGGATAGACCCCAGGAATGTCTGGTGGAATCCATTTTCTGGTTTCCTTTTCTGTGGGCAATTATGGATAAATGTAAACAAGCTTGTGATCTAAGCTAGCCAATCAGTGTGTATAATGATGCAGGCTCGGGTAAATTTTGCCATACTTAAAGGGACAGTCTACACCAGAATTGTTATTGTTTTAAAATTATAGATAATCCCTTTATTACCCATTCCCCAGTTTTGCATAACCAACACAGTTATATTAATATACTTGTTACCTCTGTGATTACCTTGTATCTAAGCATCTTCTGACAGCCCCCTGATTACATGACTTTGTATTTATTATCGATTGACTTGCATTTTAGCCAATTAGTGCAGTGTTGTGCTGACTCTTAAATAACTCAATGGTTGTGAGCACAATGTTATCTATATGGCCCACATGAGCTTGCAGTCTCCTCGCATGTGATAAGAGGCTGTCTGTAGTGGCATAGAAACAGGCAGATTAGAGGTTTAAATGTTATAAAGTGTATTAATATAACAATGTTGGTTGTGAAAAGCTGGGGAATGGGTAGTAAAGGCTTTATCTATCTTTTTAAACATTAACAATTTTGGTGTAGACTGTCCCTTTAAAGTAACATGAAACCCAAACATTTTCTTTCATGATTCATATACAGCATACATTTTAGACAACTTTCCAATTTACTTCTATTAGGAAATCTGCTTAGTTCTATTGATATCCCATGTTGAAAAGCATACCAGGGTAGGCTCAGGAGCTGAGAGCTAGCTGTTGATTGGTGGCTGCACATATACTCCTCTTTTCATTGGCTTACTGATGTATTCAGCTAGCAACCAGTAGTGCTTTGCTGCTCCTTCAATTAAGGATACCAAGAGAATGAAGCAAAATTAATAATGGAACAAAATTGGAAAGTTGTTTTAAAATGTATACTCTGTCTGAATCATAAAAGAAAAAAAAATGTGTTTCATGTCCCATTAAATATGATGGATGCACTCCAGCCGCTTGATACAAGTAGAACTAAACAATATTCAGAAGTATTTTCAGCAAAAGCAGGCAAAATAAATAATACTATTTTCTTTTCCTTAACTAAAGTGATTGTAAATGTTATTGATTTGCTGCCCAGTATATAAAATTAATCTTAAGAACAGAGGCACTTTAATTCATTAACATTTTTAAAGATGCTTAATTTGTAAAATATTTACCATTTAGTGATGGTAAACATTGCGCCGCTCCTCCACCTGAATCTAATGCATTATTTAGCTTATTGATGACGAATCCGGCTTCATCCACTCGTGGCATGCCCCCTTTGGTGTCTAGCTTGTGGGGCACGCAACAATTTATTATTAGGGCATTATTTAAGGGCACTTTTAGAAAATCCAGCCATTGGTAATGGCTGGTTAATTATTGCGTGCCCGCAAAACGGCAAATTTAGTGCGGCACTTGTAATCTAGCCCTTAGTGTTTTACACCAGGTTTTTCAGACCTAAAATATAGGGGCCACAATGCAACCATCCAAACTATTATATTTGGCTTCCATATTGCCAAACGAGTACTCATTATAAGTAAATCAAGCACCAAGTATGCACTGATGCATATGTAGGAGACAGATCATTTGAGGAGATCCGGCTGTATTTATGTCTGGTTGACTTGTCTGAGTCTTTGCAATAACATAGGTACAACAATGTACTACGAGTACGCTCCCAGGTAAATATTTGCCCTAACTAAACAATGACATATATCTAGCGAAATAACAGTTCATTTGACGTATGTTTACATATAAGTATGATATGTCTTTTTTTTTCTCCCTTCAATCGATGGTATTTTAAATTTGCTCACTGGCTCTCTTGAGTGAAACAAATTCAGTGTGGCCCCCTCTTAAAAAAAAAACTGAACACCCCTGTTTTATACTGTTAATACAATACTTAATTTAATTAGTATATAGCCCAATGTTGTTGTTTTTTTCTGTTAAACCAGGATAGGGTATGCAGTGGGCTGCCTTTTGCTGTTCTGTTATAGTGCATTCTTGCACTAAAACATGGATAATTAAAGTGAGAAAGTTATCTAAGAAATCACCAACAATTCTTCAATGCATTATTTACCTATATTATTGCGCACATGGTTAACAATTTCAGCAAATAAATGTTAATATAATCAGAAAGATTCCACACTGGATTGGTATGTTGACATATTACACAACACACAGGGCTGGACTGGGAATAAAAAACAGCCCTGGAAACTCTGAAGACTTCTTTTTTCTTTGAGTCAATAGAATGTGCATGCCCCATTTTTTTTCCTAAGACATGGAGAGTCCACAGCGTCATTCCAATTACGAGTGGAATTTATCCACCAATCAGCAAGAACAACCCAGGTTGTTCACCAAAAATGGGCCGGCATCTAAACTTACATTCTTGCGTTTCAAATAAAGATACCAAGCGAATGAAGAAAATTTGATAATAGGAGTAAATTAGAAAGTTTCTTAAAATTGAATGCTCTATCTGAATCACAAAAGAAAAAAAATTGGGTTCAGTGCCCCTTTAAGGGAGCGTTTTATTACTAACGCTTACCTTAATACTTGGCAAGGGGTCTTTTTTTAATTTATAAGAAGCGATGTGTGCTTTCTGTTTAATTATTAATGTGCAAGTGTGTAGTTAGTGCATACATTATGCAGCCGTTTTAGTTTAATTTTGCGCCCTTTCTATCTGTGGCGCAGTTCATTTTTCGTCCTGTCACGTGACTTCTGGTTTCCCCTGTATACGGAGCGTCGTGCTGTGAGGTGCCAACATCAATTGCTGATCGGAGTATTGCAGAAGCGCTAATCTCTACTGGACTACTCAGCTTTCTATACCTTATTACTAGTGGGATACTCATTCTGGTAACGGTAGGAGACTCAGACATACGCTTAGCTTCTTGTCTTAGGCGGGGTATTAAAGTTTTACCTGAAGTTTTAATCCTATCGTTTTGCTAATTTTTAGTAAGTTTTATTTGCATTCTCCTTATTTGTTTTTTAGTGGGAGTTAGCTACCATAGCTATGAACCCAGAACAGGATCAGCCCATGTCTGTACACAAATGTGTCATATGTTTAGAGAACCAAATTATTTTGCCTATGCTATTTCTCTTGTAAGGTGTATCCAGTCCACGGATCATCCATTACTTGTGGGATATTCTTCCCAACAGGAAGTTGCAAGAGGATCACCCACAGCAGAGCTGCTATATAGCTCCTCCCCTAACTGCCATATCCAGTCATTCGACCGAAGACAAGCAGAGAAAGGAGAAACCATAGGGTGCAGTGGTGACTGTAGTTTAAAGTTAAAAAATACCTGCCTTAAAATGACAGGGCGGGCCGTGGACTGGATACACCACAAGAGAAATAAATTTATCAGGTAAGCATAAATTATGTTTTCTCTTGTAAGGTGTATCCAGTCCACGGATCATCCATTACTTGTGGGATACCAATACCAAAGCTAAAGTACACGGCTGAAGGGAGGGACAAGGAAGGTACTTAAACGGAATGTACCACTGCCTGTAAAACCTTTCTCCCAAAAATAGCCTCCAAAGAAGCAAAAGTATCAAATTTATAGAATTTTGAAAAGGTATGAAGTGAAGACCAAGTCGCCGCCTTGCAACTCTGTTCAACAGAAGCCTAATTTTTAAAGGCCCATGTGGAAGCCACAGCTCTAGTAGAATGAGCTGTAATCCTTTCAGGAGGCTGCTGGCCAGCAGTCTCATAAGCTAAGCGGATTATGCTTCTTAGCCAAAACGAAAGAGAGGTTGCCGAAGCCTTTTGGCCTCTCCTCTGTCCAGAGTAGACAACAAACAAAGCAGATATTTGACGAAAATCTTTAGTAGCTTGTAAATAATACTTTAAAGCACGAACCACGTCAAGATTGTGTAATAGACGTTCCTTCTTTGAAGAAGGATTAGGACACAGTGACGGAACAACAATCTCCTGATTGATATCTAATAAGAATACCACCTTAGGAAGAAACCCAGGTTTGGTACGCAAAACTACCTTATCTGCATGAAAGATCAGATAAGGGGAATCACACTGTAAGGCAGATTACTCTGAAACCCTTCGAGACGAAGAGATAGCTACCAAAAACAGAACTTTCCAAGATAAAAGCTTGATATCTATGGAATGCAGAGGTTCAAACAGAACCCCTTGAAGAACTTTAAGAACTAAATTTAAACTCCATGGCGGAGCAACAGGTTTAAACACAGGCTTGATTCTAACTAAAGCCTGACAAAACGCCTGAACGTCTGGAACATCCGCCAGACGCTTGTGCAAAAGAATAGACAGAGCAGAAATCTGTCCCTTTAAGGAACTTGCTGACAATCCCTTCTCCAATCCTTCTTGGAGAAAAGATAATATCCTGGGAATCCTGACTTTACTCCATGAGTAACCCTTGGATTCACACCAATGAAGATATTTACACCATATCTTATGATAGATTTTCCTGGTGACAGGCTTTCGAGACTGAATTAAGGTATCAATGACCGACTCGGAGAAACCACGTTTTGATAAAATCAAGCGTTCAATCTCCAAGCAGTCAGACGCAGAGAAATTAGATTTGGATGGTTGAAAGGACCCTAAAGTAGAAGGTCCTGCCTCAGTGGCAGAGTTCATGGTGGAAGGGATGACATGTCCACCAGATCTGCATACCAAGTCCTGCGTGGCTACGCAGGTGCTATCAAAATCACAGAAGCTCTCTCCTGCTTGACCTTGGCAATCAGACGAGGGAGCAGAGGAAACGGTGGAAACACATAAGCCAGGTTGAAGGACCAAGGCGCTGCTAGAGCATCTATCAGCGCTGCCTTGGGATCCCTGGACCAGGATCCGTAACAAGGAAGCATGGCGTTCTGACGAGACGCCATGAGATCCAGTTCTGGTTTGCCCCAAAGTTGAATCAACTGTGCAAACACCTCCGGATGGAGTTCCCACTCCCCGGATGAAAAGTCTGCCGACTTAGAAAATCCGCCTCCCAGTTCTCTACTCCTGGGATATGGATAGCTGATAGATGGCAAGAGTGAACCGCTGCCCATAGAATTATCTTTGAAACCTCCAACATTGCTAGGGAACTCCTTGTTCCCCCTTGATGGTTGATGTAGGCTACAGTCATGATATTGTCCGACTGAAAACTGATTAACCTGACCGCAGCAAGCTGAGGCCAAGCCTGAAGAGCATTGAATATCGCTCTTAGTTCCAGAATGTTTATCGGAAGGAGTGCCTCCTCCTGAGTCCACGAGCCCTGAGCCTTCAGGGAGTTCCAGACTGCACCCCAGCCCAAAAGGCTGGCATCTGTCATTACTATTGTCCAATCTGGCCTGCGGAAGGTCATACCCTTGGACAGATGGACCAGAGATAGCCACCAGAGAAGAGAATCCCTGGTCTCTTGATCCAGATTTAGTAGAGGGGACAAATCTGTGTAATCCCCATTCCACTGACTGAGCATGCAGAGTTGCAGGGGTCTGAGATGTAGGCGGGCAAACGTCACTATGTCCATTGCCGCTACCATTAAGCCGATTACTTCCATACACTGAGCCACTGAAGGGCGAGAAGTAGAATAAAGAACACGGCAGAAATTTAGAAGTTTTGACAACCTGGCCTCTGTCAGGTAAATCTTAATTTCTACAGAATCTATCAGAGTTCCTAGGAAGGAAACTCTTGTGAGAGGGGATAGAGAACTCTTTTCTTCGTTCACTTTCCACCCATGAGACCTCAGGAATGCCAGAACAATGTCCGTATGGGAACTGGCGATTTGAGAATTCGACGCCTGTATCAGAATGTCGTCTAGGTAAGGGGCTACTGCTATACCCCGCGGCCTTAGGACCGCTAGGAGTGACCCTAGAACCTTCGTAAAGATTATTGGTGCCTTAGCTAACCCAAAGGGAAGAGCCACAAACTGGTAATGCCTGTCTAGGAAGGCGAACCTGAGAAACCGATGATGATCTCTGTGTATCGGAATGTGAAGATAAGCATCCTTTAGGTCCACGGTAGTCTCCATCTTGAAGGATGGAACCCTGAGAAATTTGTTTAGGATCTTGAGATCTAAGATTGGTCTGAAGGTTCCCTCTTTCTTGGGAACTACAAACAGATTTGAATAGAAGCCTTGCCCCTGTTCCTCCTTTGGAACTGGGTGGATCACTCCCATAACTAGGTCTTGAACACAATGTAAGAATGCCTCTCTCTTTATCTGGTTTGCAGATAATTGTGAGAGATGAAATCTCCCTTTTGGGGAAGAAGCTTTGAAGTCCAGAAGATATCCCTGGGACACAATTTCCAACACCCAGGGATCCTGGACATCTCTTGCCCAAGCCTGGACGAGGAGAGAAAGTCTGCCCCCTACTAGATCCGTTTCCGGATCGGGGGGCTGATCTTTCATGCTGTCTTAGAGGCAGCAGCAGGTTTTTTGGCCTGCTTTCCTTTGTTCCAAGCCTGGTTAGGTCTCCAGACCGGCTTGGACTGGGCAAAATTTCCCTCTTGTTTTGTATTAGAGGAAGTTGAAGCTGTGCCACTCTTGAAGTTTCGAAAGGCATGAAAATTAGTCTGTTTGGTCCTTAATTTGTTGGACCTATCCTGAGGAAGGGCGTGACCTTTTCCTCCAGTAATATCAGAAATGATCTCCTTCAGTCCAGGCCCGAATAGGGTCTGCCCCTTGAAGGAAATGTTGAGAAGCTTAGACTTTGAAGTAACGTCAGCTGACCAGGATTTAAGCCATAGCGCCCTACGCGCCTGAATAGCAAAACCTGAGTTCTTAGCCGTTAGTTTGGTTAAATGAACAACGGCGTCAGAAACAAATGAATTGGCTAGCTTAAGAGCTTTAAGCTTGTCAATGATATAATTCGATGGGGTTTTACTTGTAGAGCCTCTTCTAGAGACTCAAACCAGAAGGCCGCAGCAGCAGTGACAGGGGCAATGCATTCAAGGGGCTGGAGAATAAAACCTTGCTGAATAAAAAATTTCATAAGGTAACCCTCTAATTTTTTTGTCCATTGGATCTAGAAAAGCACAACTGTCCTCGACAGGGATAGTTGTACGCTTCGCTAGGGTAGAGACTGCTCCCTCCACCTTAGGGACCGTTTGCCCCGTGTAGCGGCATCTATGGGAAACATCTTTTTAAAAACAGGAGGAGGAGAGAACGGTACACCTGGTCTATCCCATTCCTTAGTAATAATTTCTGAAAACCTCTTAGGTATTGGAAAAACATCAGTGTAAACAGGCACTGCATAGTATTTATCCAATTTACACAATTTCTCTGGGACTACAATGGCGTCACAGTCATCCAGAGTTGCTAAAACCTCCCTGAGCAACATGCGGAGGTGTTCAAGCTTAAATTTAAATGTAGACATATCAGAATCAGGTTGAAGTGTCTTCCCTGAGTCAGAAAATCACCCACAGATAGAAGCTATCCTGCCTCGGCTTCTGCACATTGTGAGGGTATATCAGACATAGCTACTAAAGCGTCAGAAAGCTCTCTATTTGTTCTAGCCCCAGAGCTGTCTCGCTTTCCTTATAACCCTGGCAGTTTGGACAATACCTCTGTAAGGGTATGATTCATAACTGCCATGTAAAGTATACGCAATGGGAGCGCTAGATGTACTTGGCGTCCCTTGAGCGGGAGTTATAGGCTCTGACACGTGGGGAGAGTTAGTCGGCATAACTTCCCCCTTGTCAATTTCCTCTGGTGATAAATCTTTTAAAGCCAGAATATGGTCTTTATAACTTATTGTAAGATCAGTGCATTTGGTACACATTCTAAGAGGGGGTTCCACAATGGCTTCTAAACATAATGAACAAGGAGTTTCCTCTATGTCAGACATGTTTAACAGACTAGTAATGAGACCAGCAAGCTTGGAAAACACGTTAATTAATGTGAAAAAGCAGAATATAAAAAACGGTACTGTGCCTTTAAGGGAAAAAAACAAACACAAAAACTGCAAAACAGTGAAAAAAAGCAGTTAACTCTACAAAATTTTTACAGTGTGTATAATAGACTAAAATAGCATTGCACCCACTAGCAAATGGATTATTAACCCTTCAGGTTCAAAAACAAAGCAAAAAAACGGTAAAACCGTTATAACAGTCACAAGCAAACTGCCACAGCTCTACTGTGGCTCCTACCTTCCCACAAAACGACTTTTGTAGGCACAAAAACCCCTTACAGAGGTCCAATATGTCAGGGGACTCCTTCAGGGAAGCTGGATGTCTCAGAATGTAAAAACTACTGCGCAATTAGAGCGGGAAAATAGGCCCCTCCCACCATGCACTCAAAGTGAAAGGGCCTTAAATAACTACTCCTAGGAGAGATCTAGTCAGCCATGTGGAAAACTAGGCCCCAAATAAAGATTTATCACCCTTAGTAAAAAACGTTCTTTATAAATCATGCAAACGTTTAACATACTAAGCCATAAGAGCAAGTAACATGAATATTACCCTTTACTGCAAGCATGATGCCAGTCGTTTATTAAATCACTGCAATCAGGCTTACCTTAAATATATCAGGCACTGTCAGCATTTTCTAGACCTTATTATCTCTCTAGAAAAAAATATACTGAACATACCTCAGGGCATTTAATTCTGCAGGCCGTTCCCCCAGCTGAAGTTTTCCCATACTGTTCAGTTATGTGTGAGAACAGCAGTGGATCTTAGTTACAACCTGCTAAGATCATCAAAAACCTCAGGCAAAACTCTTCTTCTAATTTCTGCCTGAGGTAAAAACGCCGGTACCGTTTAAAAATAACAAACTTTTGATTGAAGATAAACTACACTAATTCACCACATCTCTCTTGATACTTCCTTTCTTGTCGAGAGCTGAAAGAGAATGACTGGAGGTGGCAGTTAGGGGAGGAGCTACATAGACAGCTCTGCTGTGGGTTATCCTCTTGCAGCTTCCTGTTGGGAAGGAGAATATCCCACAAGTAATGGATGAATCCGTGGACTGGATACACCTTACAAGAGAAATCTTGGTCGGCTGATGTTTCTTCAAAGGCCAAGCTCTTGGCTTTACCTCTGTACCGAGTCTAGCGGATATCATTTCTGAAATTAGGGGTGGAAAGAGATCTTTCCTTCCTCAGGACAAGAAGAATAGACCTAGGGGACGGCAGTCTTCTCATTTTCATTCCTTTCGCAACTTTAAGGGACAGAAGTCCTCACCTTCCTCTTCCAAACCTGACCAATCCAGGTCATTTTGGAAATCCAGCCAGCCCTGGAATAAGGGAAAACAAAAGAAGAAGCCTTCCACTGACTCTAAATCAGCATGAAGGATCCGCCCCCGGTCCGAGCTTGGATCAGATGGGGGGCAGACTTTCTCTTTTTCGACAGGCTTGGATACACTATGTCCCAGATCAATGGGCTGTGGACATAGTATCCCAGGGTTAAGGGATAGGATTCAAGTCTTGCCCTTCAAGGGGCAGATTTCTCCTGTCAAAATTATCCTTAAATCATGTAACGGGCCTATCCTCTCTGGTTGTCATTGTACCAGTCCCTCTAAGGGAACAAGGTCTAGGATTCTATTCAAATCTTATTTGTGGTTCCCAAAAAACATAATTTATGCTTACCTGATAAATTCCTTTCTTCTGTAGTGTGATCAGTCCACGGGTCATCATTACTTGTGGGATATTAACTGCTCCCCTACAGGAAGTGCAAGAGGATTCACCCAGCAGAGTTGCTATATAGCTCCTCCCCTCTACGTCACCTCCAGTCATTCGACCAAGGACCAACGAGAAAGGAGAAGCCAAGGGTGTAGTGGTGACTGGAGTATAATTTAAAAAAATATTTACCTGCCTTAAAAAACAGGGCGGGCCATGGACTGATCACACTACAGAAGAAAGGAATTTATCAGGTAAGCATAAATTATGTTTTCTTCTGTTAAGTGTGATCAGTCCACGGGTCATCATTACTTGTGGGATACCAATACCAAAGCAAAAGTACACGGATGACGGGAGGGATAGGCAGGCTCTTTATACAGAAGGAACCACTGCCTGAAGAACCTTTCTCCCAAAAATGGCCTCCGAGGAAGCAAAAGTGTCAAATTTGTAAAATTTGGAAAAAGTATGAAGCGAAGACCAAGTTGCAGCCTTGCAAATCTGTTCAACAGAGGCCTCATTCTTAAAGGCCCAAGTGGAAGCCACAGCTCTAGTGGAATGAGCTGTAATTCTTTCAGGAGGCTGCTGTCCAGCAGTCTCATAAGCTAAACGAATTATGCTACGAAGCCAAAAAGAGAGAGAGGTAGCAGAAGCTTTTTGACCTCTCCTCTGACCAGAGTAAACGACAAACAGGGAAGACGTTTGTCGAAAATCTTTAGTTGCCTGTAAATAAAATTTAAGGGCACGAACTACATCCAGATTGTGCAAAAGACGTTCCTTCCTCGAAGAAGGATTTGGGCACAAGGATGGAACAACAATCTCCTGATTGATATTCCTGTTAGTGACTACCTTAGGTAAGAACCCAGGCTTAGTACGCAGAACTACCTTATCCGAGTGAAAAATCAAATAAGGAGAATCACAATGTAAGGCTGATAACTCAGAGACTCTTCGAGCCGAGGAAATAGCCATTAAAAATAGAACTTTCCAAGATAACAACTTTATATCAATGGAATGAAGGGGTTCAAACGGAACACCCTGTAAAACGTTAAGAACAAGGTTTAAACTCCATGGTGGAGCCACAGCTTTAAACACAGGTTTAATCCTGGCCAAAGCCTGACAAAAAGCCTGAACGTCTGGAACTTCTGACAGACGCTTGTGTAACAGAATGGACAGAGCTGGGATCTGTCCCTTTAAGGAACTAGCGGATAACCCCTTTTCTAAACCTTCTTGTAGAAAAGACAATATCCTAGGAATCCTAACCTTACTCCAAGAGTAACCTTTGGATTCGCACCAATATAGGTATTTACGCCATATTTTATGGTAAATCTTTCTGGTGACAGGCTTCCTAGCCTGTATTAAGGTATCAATAACTGACTCAGAAAAACCACGCTTTGATAAGATCAAGCGTTCAATTTCCAAGCAGTCAGCTTCAGAGAAGTTAGATTTTGATGTTTGAAAGGACCCTGAATCAGAAGGTCCTGTTTCAGAGGTAACGACCAAGGTGGACAGAATGACATGTCCACCAGATCTGTATACCAAGTCCTGCGTGGCCATGCAGGCGCTATTAGAATCACTGATGCTTTCTCCTGTTTGATTCTGGCAATCAATCGAGGAAGCATCGGGAAAGGTGGAAACACATAAGCCATCCTGAAGGTCCATGGTGCTGTCAAGGCATCTATCAGGACCGCTCCCGGATCCCTGGATCTGGACCCGTAGCGCGGAAGCTTGGCGTTCTGTCGAGACGCCATGAGATCTATCTCTGGTTTGCCCCAACGTGGAAGTATTTGGGCAAAGACCTCTGGATGAAGTTCCCACTCCCCCGGATGAAAAGTCTGACGACTTAAGAAATCCGCCTCCCAGTTCTCCACTCCCGGGATGTGGATTGCAGACAGGTGGCAAGAGTGAGACTCTGCCCAGCGAATTATCTTCGATACTTCCATCATTGCTAGGGAGCTTCTTGTCCCTCCCTGATGGTTGATATAAGCTACAGTCGTGATGTTGTCCGACTGGAACCTGATGAACCCCCGAGTTGCTAACTGGGGCCAAGCCAGAAGAGCATTGAGGACTGCTCTCAATTCCAGAATGTTTATTGGAAGAAGACTCTCCTCCTGATTCCAAAGTCCCTGAGCCTTCAGAGAATTCCAGACAGCGCCCCAACCTAGTAGGCTGGCGTCTGTTGTTACAATTGACCAGTCTGGCCTGCTGAATGGCATTCCCCTGGACAGATGTGGCCGATAAAGCCACCATAGAAGAGAATTTCTGGTCTCTTGAATGGAATGAAGGACACGGCATGCATTTTGAAGTTTTGTTAACCTGTCCTCTGTCAGGTAAATCTTCATTTCTACAGAATCTATCAGAGTCCCCAGGAAGGGAACTCTTGTGAGTGGAAAGAGAGAACTTTTCTCTTCGTTCACTTTCCATCCATGCAACCTTAGAAATGCCAGTACTATCTCTGTATGAGATTTGGCAGTTTGAAAGCTTGAAGCTTGTATCAGTATGTCGTCTAAGTACGGAGCTACTGAAATTCCTCGCGGTCTTAGTACCGCCAGAAGAGTGCCCAGAACCTTTGTGAAGATTCTTGGAGCCGTAGCCAGTCCGAATGGAAGAGCTACAAACTGGTAATGCCTGTCTAAAAAGGCAAACCTTAGATACCGGTAATGACTTCTGTGAATCGGTATGTGAAGGTAAGCATCCTTTAAATCCACTGTGGTCAAGTACTGACCCTCTTGGATCATGGGCAAAATTGTTCGAATAGTTTCCATCTTGAACGATGGAACTCTTAGGAATTTGTTTAGGATCTTTAAATCCAAGATTGGCCTGAAGGTTCCCTCTTTTTTGGGAACTACAAACAGATTTGAGTAAAACCCTTGTCCTTGTTCCAACCGCGGAACTGGATGGATCACTCCCATTAATAAAAGATCTTGTACGCAGCGTAGAAACGCTTCCTTCTTTGTTAGGTTTGTTGACAACCTTGACAGATGAAATCTCCCTCTTGGGGGAGAGGATTTGAAGTCCAGAAGGTATCCCTGAGATATGATCTCTAACGCCCAGGGATCCTGAACATCTCTTGCCCAAGCCTGGGCGAAGAGGGAAAGTCTGCCCCCCACTAGATCCGGTCCCGGATCGGGGGCCCTCAATTCATGCTGTCTTAGGGGCAGCAGCAGGTTTTCTGGCCTGTTTGCCCCTGTTCCAGGACTGGTTAGGTTTCCAGCCTTGTCTGTAGCGAGCAACAGCTCCTTCCTGTTTTGGTGCAGAGGAAGTTGATGCTGCTCCTGCTTTGAAATTACGAAAGGAACGAAAATTGGACTGTCTAGCCTTGGCTTTGGCCTTGTCCTGAGGCAGGGCATGACCTTTACCTCCTGTAATGTCATCAATAATCTCTTTCAAGCCGGGCCCGAATAAGGTCTGCCCTTTGAAAGGAATATTAAGCAATTTAGATTTAGACGTAACATCAGCTGACCAGGATTTTAGCCACAGAGCTCTGCGTGCCTGAATGGCGAATCCTGAATTTTTAGCCGCAAGTTTAGTTAAATGTACTACGGCATCTGAAATAAATGAATTAGCTAACTTAAGGAATTTAAGTTTGTGTGTGATGTCATCTAGTGTGGATGATTGAAGTGTCTCTTCCAGAGACTCAAACCAAAATGCTGCTGCAGCCGTGACAGGCGCAATACATGCAAGAGGTTGCAATATAAACCCTTGTTGAACAAACATTTTCTTAAGGTAACCCTCTAATTTTTTATCCATTGGATCTGAAAAAGCACAGCTATCCTCCACTGGGATAGTGGTACGCTTAGCTAAAGTAGAAACTGCTCCCTCCACCTTAGGGACCATTTGCCATAAGTCCCGTGTGGCGGCGTCTATTGGAAACATTTTTCTGAATATAGGAGGGGGTGAGAAAGGCACACCGGGTCTATCCCACTCCTTAGTAACAATGTCAGTAAGTCTCTTAGGTATAGGAAAAACGTCAGTACTCGTCGGTACCGCAAAATATTTATCCAACCTACACATTTTTTCTGGGATTGCAACTGTGTTACAATCATTCAGAGCCGCTAATACCTCCCCTAGTAACACACGGAGGTTCTCAAGCTTAAATTTAAAATTTGAAATGTCTGAGTCCAGTTTATTTGGATCAGAACCGTCACCCACAGAATGAAGCTCTCCGTCTTCACGTTCTGCAAACTGTGACGCAGTATCAGACATGGCCCTTGCATTATCAGCGCACTCTGTTCTCATCCCAGAGTGATCACGTTTACCTCTTAGTTCTGGTAGTTTAGCCAAAACTTCAGTCATAACAGTAGCCATATCTTGTAAAGTGATTTGTAATGGCCGCCCAGATGCACTCGGCGCTACAATATCACGCACCTCCTGAGCGGGAGATGCAGAAAAAAATACACAAATAAAATTACTTCCCTCAAAAAAGGCTTTGGAGATCCCTGAACTCTGTAGAGATGAACCGGATCATGCAGGAAGAAAATGAATCTCTGACTGAGTTTTTTCTGATGCATAGTGAAAGCACCAAAATGGCCCCTCCCCCACACACATAACAGTGAGAGGGATCAGTGAACTGCTCTAATTTAAATCAAAACTATTGCCAAGTGGAAAAAAAGTGCCCAAAACATTTTTTCACCCAGTACCTCAGAGAAAAAAACGTTTTTACATGCCAGCAAAAAAACGTTTTACCTCAATAATTAATTGTCATTTAAAACCTATTGCAAGTCCCTGCAAAATAGGTTAAGTCTATGTATACAGTTTAAAAGCCAGAGAAGTACCATTTCCTAGAAAACTGAAGTGTAAAATATACATACATGACAGCCTGATATCAGCTACATCTACTGCATTCAAGGCTGAGTTTACATTATAACGGTATGGCAGGATTTTCTCATCAATTCCATGTCAGAAAATAATAAACTGCTACATACCTCTTTGCAGATTAATCTGCCTGCTGTCCCCTGATCTGAAGTTTACCTCTCCTCAGATGGCCGAGAAACAGCAATATGATCTTAACTACTCCGGCTAAAATCATAGAAAAACTCAGGTAGATTCTTCTTCAAATTCTACCAGAGAAGGAATAACACACTCCGGTGCTATTATAAAATAACAAACTTTTGATTGAAGATATAAAAACTAAATATATCACCATAGTCCTCTCACACATCCTATCTAGTCGTTGGGTGCAAGAGAATGACTGGAGGTGACGTAGAGGGGAGGAGCTATATAGCAACTCTGCTGGGTGAATCCTCTTGCACTTCCTGTAGGGGAGCAGTTAATATCCCACAAGTAATGATGACCCGTGGACTGATCACACTTAACAGAAGAAAGGAAGAAACTGTTCGTCCTATCCTAGATCTCAAGTGTCTTAACAAATTCCTCAGGGTTCTGTCCTTCAAGACGGAAACTATTCGCTCAATTCTTCCATTGGTCCATGTGGGTCAGTTCATGACGACCATAGACCTGAAGGACGCGTATCTACATGTTCCCATTCACAGGGATCATCATCAGTTTCTCAGATTTGCTTTTCTGAATAAACATTTCCAGTTTGTTGCACTTCCATTTGGTCTGGCCACGGCTCTCTGAATATTCACAAAGGTTCTAGGAGCGCTATTGGCAGTAATCAGATCCCAGGGAATTGCTGTGGCGCCTTATCTAGACGATATTCTGGTTCAGGCGTCATCTTTTCAACTAGCACAATCTCATACAGAGATGTTGTTGTCTTTTCTGTGTTCCCACGGGTGGAAGTTGAATCTGGAAAAGAGTTCTCTAGTTCCATCTACAACAGTGTGTTTCCTAGGGACAATAATAGATTCCCTGTCCATGAAGATTTTCCTGACGGAGGTCAGAAAATACAAGCTTCTTGCTTCCTGCCTTTCTCTCCATGCTGCTTTATGGCTATCAGTGGCTCAATGCATGGAGGTGATTGGTCTGATTGTGGCTTCCATGGACATAATTCCTTTTGCTCGGTTCCATCTGCGTCCGCTGCAACTTTGCATGCTTCGTCAATGGAACGGAGACCCTTCCGATTTATCGCAGAGGATAAATTTGGACCCCCTGACAAGAGAATCTCTTTTGTGGTGGATGTCTCTGTTTCGGGGCACTTGCTTCCTGAGATCTTCCTGGGTTATTGTGACAATGGACGCCAGCCTGTCAGGCTGGGGAGCTGTTTGGGGTTCTCTGAAGGCTCAGGGCCTGTGGTCTCGGGAAAAGTCTTCTCTTCCCATAAACATCTTGGAGTTGAGAGCAATCTTCAATGCCTTGACAGTTTGGCCTCAATTGTCGTTAGTCCGGTTTATCAGATTCCAGTTGGACAACATCACCTCAGTGGCTTACATCAACCATCAGGGAGTTCCTTGGCCATGAAGGAGGTGAATCGCATTCTGCAGTGGGCGGAAGCTCACGATTGTCTTCTATCTGCCATCCACATTCCAGGAGTGGACAATTGGGAGGCAGATTTTCTTAGCAGACAGTGGGCTCTCCATCCGGAAGTGTTCTCTCAGATAACCCTCAGGTGGGGGGTTCCAGAGTTGTATCTGATGGTGTCCCGCCAAAACGCCAAGGTTCCAAAGTACGGTTCAAGGTCAAGAGATCCTCAGGCTGTTCTGATGCTCTAGCGGTTCAATGGATGTTTTCTCTGGCTTACCTATTTCCTCCGTTTGCTCTCCTTCTACGAGTCATTGCTCGTATCAAACAGGAGAGAGCATCAAAAATCCTAATAGCTCCTGCATGGCCTCGCAGGATCTGGTTTGCTGTTACCTCTGAGGAAGGACCTTCTTATTCAGGGTCCTTTCCTCCATCCAAACCTAGATTCTCTGAAACTGACTGCTTGGAGATTGAACTCCTAGTTCTGTCTAGACCTGGTTTTTCTGTAGCGGTTTTTTAAACTATGCTCCAGGTTCGCAAACCTGTTACTCGAAAGATTTACCATAAGGTATGGCGTAAATATCTTTATTGATGCGAATCTAAAGGGTTCCCCGGATTTTGTCTTTTCTTAAGGATGGCCTGGAGAAGGGTTTATTTTATTAATCAGGAAATTGTTGTTCCTTCTTTTTGTCCTAATCCTTCTTCTCATAAGGAACATCTTCTGCATGACTTGGATGTTGTGCAAGCTCAAAAATTTTACTTACAAGCTACTTAAGAATTAAACAATCTTCGGCCCTGTTTGTTGTTTTCTCTGGAAAATGTAAGGGTCAGAAGATCACTTCTACTACTCTGTCTCTTTGGTTGAGAAGTTTGATTCGTTTGGCTTATGAGACTGCTGGACAGTGCCTCCTGAGAGAATTACGGCTCATTCAACTAGGGCTGTCTCCTCTTCTTGGGCTTTCAAAAATGAAGCTTCTGTGGAACAAATTTGCAAGGCGGCTACATGGTCCTCTCTGCATACTTTTTCCAAATTCTACACATTTTATACTTTTGCCTCGGCTGAGGCTTCTTTTGGGAGAAAGGTTCTTCAAGCGTGGTGCCTTCTGTTTAGGTCCTCCAGCCTTTTTCTCCCTCCCTGTTCATTCCGTGTCCTCTAGCTTGGGTATTGGTTTCCACTAGTAATTGGAATGACTTCATGGACTCTCCATGTCTTAGGAAAGAAAACAAAATGTATGCTTACCTGATAAATTTCTTTCTTTCCAGACATGGAGAGTCCACGACCTCGCCCTCTTTTTAAACTATAATTCTGCAGTTTTTTTAGTAAACCTGAGGCACCTCTTTCACCCTTGTGTTTTCTTCTTTTTCCATTTTCCTTCTGCCGAATGACTGGGAATTATGGGTAAGGGAAGTTACACTTAACAGCTTTGCTGGGGTGCTCTTTGACTGGCCAGGAGTTAAATATCCCAATAGTAATTGGAATGGCGTTGTGGATTCTCCATGTCCAGAAAGAAATTTATCAGGTAAGCATATATTTTTTTACTGAAAATGGATTACTGGGGTACTCCTTCCCCCAATATTTTTTCAGAATTATATTTGTTTCTATTAAAAAGAAAATGTGCCAGATTGTTGTTTTATAGTCACCCTACAACCCAATTGCATCCATTAATTACCACCCAAATTGTAGCTTTCCAGCCACAGCTGCTGCAGCCCACTGGGAAATCTACTGGTATCCTGGTAGGCCAATCCGGCCTTAACTACACAGCCTTGTAATTACAAGCTAATACTTGTCAATTTAAAGACTAACTATCAGATATAGGGCTAGATTACACGTGTAATATGCACATATGAGAAATGAACATTAGTTGCAGTCACTCTGAATGATTAACATTTTTTAGTAGCAAGATTCCTAGTGAGAGCAGGAAGAATATTGATGAATTGGATTGTTTTGTTTTTTAAAGGGCAAGTTTGAAAATCAATTATTTTTAACTTATTTATCATTATAAACACCATTCTGTTTCTCAATTCCAGTCTTCAGGGCACACTAAAAGGCCATATTACAGGATTACCTAGGATGAGAGCAGGTTAATAACCATGGTTACCCATCAGCTCATTATTTCACCTGTGCTTTAACATCAGTTTTCCCTTTTTTTTAAGGTGTGGAAATTACCTTCTCCCCAGAAGTATATACGCCTTAGCTCTCTTGTGCTGTGTCCTGTCTGTAAATCAGTGACCAGCAGAGTGTCTCAACACACTGGATATTTAAGCTCTTAACTGACAACCTCGGGGTAGATTTAACAAGTAGCAGATGCTGCAATCTACCCCCAAAGTTTCCGGCTTGCCGCAAACAAAATTTAAGAAGCAGCGGTCATTAGACCGCTGCTCCTTAAGACTGCAATCATCCTGATCCCATACAATCGGGATGATTGACACCCCCTGCTAGCGGCCGCGAATGTGCAGGGAGCGGCATTGCACAAGCATTTCACAAGAAATGCTTGTGCAATGTTAAATGCCAACAGCATATGCTGTCTGCATTTAACAATGACGGGCGGACATGATTGTATTTTGCAGGACAGTCCTGATGTGGGAGCTCTGACATAGTAGCTAGTCCTACTACTAAAGGAATTTCTGCACCCAGATCAGAACTCTCTGATCATGCAGACTCCACTTCTTGGAGGAGGTGCATGGTTCTATTTCTGTAGCATCACTAACCTGCTTTCAACACTGCATGTTTAGTTATGAGGAGTATGGGAGTAACTTTTATTGCTATGGAGACATTACAGAGACTGCCAGGGACTTTTATCTGATCTGAAAATCAGTTGCAATTAAATAAATATATGTTAGTAAACAAGGCAAATTCTGTGCAGATTATTTAAATGTACTAATTAGTTTGATTCCTAGCAGCAACCGGACCTTGTCACTACTGCCAGAGAAGCGTCTTCCTCCATATGGATAAGAAATTAATCCTACGCAGTGGAGATGAGAGAGGGAGAACTGTGATAGCACTGTAAAATGAAAATAGAATAAAACGGGGCCATTGCATTTTTCATATGTTTGAGAACTTTTTGTCACTTAAACATTACATTGCTCTAAACAATATGCATTGTTAATATGAAGGCTTACTGTTCTTTAAAAGGGACAATAAATATTTAAAAAAAAAAAAAAAAAAAAAAATTTCAGAAATAAAAACATTAACAGAAAGCCACAATACACCCAGAAAAAAAAAAAACTAGTTATACCAACACTTTTCACTCTTTATTTTACCTCCTGGCGCCATCCTTTTTTTTTTTTTTTTTTAATTTAAATAAGAAATGAATGGTTTTGCCAATTCTAAGAGTACTGCTCATTGCACGCTCCCTCTCAGCAGTTCGTTCACTATTTGAGAGACGCTAACGCATATTTGTTTGTGCATATTTCTATACATAAAATATCCAAAGATCCCAGCCACTGAGTCTTAGTATGAAAAAATAATTTTAATTCTTCAACAAAGAATACAATGCAGTGTAATCTTCCACACTATGCAATAATAACATAGATAGGAGAAGTGTTCAATGCTAGCTCATTCAAATCCACACATACCCCATCAGTGGTATATCCACGGAGGAGAAGATCAAGAGACTCCAAGAGGCAGCAAGCTCACCTGCAAGAGAAGTTTCTGGAGATCTTCCTTTCAAGAAACCTATTCCCACATAGTCCAAGAGACAGATGAGATTAAAAGAGCACAACTACCGGTTTACTGGAACAATCTACCATTGACATACCCCCCAGTGCGGCACACTTACCTCATCAGATTGAGGTAGTTTCTGGTAAGGGTATCCATTACTATTTACCACCACTAGGAATCATTTTGCTATACACTACTCCAGAATTGACTTTTGACTAGCTCTCATATATATATTTTAAACGTTTTTTATTGTGCATTTTTTATTTATTTATTTACTTTTTATTACTCTTTACAAAACCTATTCATCATATATTCTACCGTCTATGTAGTAGGATTTACTGGCGCTGTTTACCCCCTTCCTTCCCTATACTTTCTTTCACTATCTTGAGGCCTACACCTCAGTATAGTGTTTGTTTATAATAGCAGCCTAAACATTTCCTTTATCCATCTGACTAGTGCAACTTATTGAGTATCGCTTGTTTCTGCCCAGGTTACCTGAGGAGTTACATTCTACTTGTTCTTTCATATATATATACATACATACATATATATATATATATATATATATATATATATATATATATATATATATATATATACATACATACACACATACACACACTTTGGAGCCCTTTCCACTTCTAAAAACATTAACAATAATTTTCTTCATAAATGGAGAGAGTCCACAGCTGCATTCATTACTTTTGGGAAATAAGACCCTGGCCACCAGGAGGAGGCAAAGACACCCCAGCCAAAGGCTTAAATACTTCTCCCACTTCCCTCATCCCCCAGTCATTCTTTGCCTTTCGTCCCAGGAGGTTGGCAGAGAAGTGTCCGAAGTCTGTTTTTCGTCTCTTATGGAGGGTAGTACTCTTCGACATGGGACGGAAGTTTTAAGTAATCCTGTCAGTCTCTCAGTGAGGGCTTTGATGAAAGTTAGAGTCCGGAGATGCAGGAAGAGTCTTTCTGTGAAACCATCCCGACTCATTTTAACAACTTCACAAGCAATCGGCGTTGTCGAACTTTGCTTCGCTGCTTGCTTTCTTCTCTCAAGTCCATGGCGGAGGCGAGGCTACTATCCATCACACTTGAAGGGCCGTGTTCATGTTCCGGTAAGATAGTTTCATTTTACTTCTTCATAAATGTACTGTAACTCATTTGTTCCTGCAAACTCACATGAAAAATACAGTGTCTCAGTGGGACTCCTTTAGTATCTTGGAATCAAGGGTTAATATCTCCTGAGGGAGATTATGGAACAGTTTTTTTTTAATCATGTTTGTTATGCGATTCAATCTACTTATGTGTAGTGTCAACTGGGATTGTGGCTTTGGAACATAACTGCCTGTTGAAGTGACGCAACCTTACGGTCGGGCGCATCTTTTTTGGACTGTACGGTTCACCTTGTGACCGGGCATGTTTACGTTCCGCATTCCTGACTGTGTGGCGACGGAGAATTCTAGTCCGCTGGTGTATGGTTCATGATGTTGAGATTGGTCAACTAACCTTCGGGTGGCCTGTTTATTTTTTTTATCCGGTTAGGATGAATTTTAATTTATTTTTCATACTATGGGGCCTATTTAGCAAATGTCTTGCGGACCTGATCCGACAGTGCGGATCAGGTCCGCAAGACATCGCTGAATGCGGAGAGCAATACGCTCTCCGTATTCAGCATTGCACCAGCAGCTCACAAGAGCTGCTGGTGCAACGCCGCCCCTGCAGACTCGCAGCCAATGGGCCGCCAGCAGGGGGTGTCAATCAAACCGATCGAGTACGAATTCCGGTGATTCCTGTCCACCTACTCAGAGCAGGCGGACAGGGTTATGGAGCAGCGGTCTTTGTGACCGCTGCTCCATAACTTGTGTTTCTGGCGAGTCTGAAAGCTCCATTCGGAGCTTTTATAGATAGGCCCCTATGTTTCCTGCGGGAACTTAAAAATCTCTGGGATCAATACTCGCTGTTTGCTTCTACAGAAGTTGTTCGGGACACGTTAGTCCCATGTTTGTCTGTTTTCTCCCTCCCTCTCTGAGGGGGCGGATTAATAGCCAGCTTGGCAGTTATGACCCTGGTTGCAGGCTGGTCCTGCTTGGGTTCAGATCTTCTGTTCCGCGACTTATTCAGACACGTGGCGCCTATTATACCTTGCTGGTCAGGTTGGGGTGCCAACTGCTCTTAACATTATTTATGTTATTTGTTTTAATAGTTTCAGATAAGCATTCTCAAGAGGACTTGTGGGACAGCGCGGCTCTCGGGATTGTTTCGGTCCTAAATAGCCGTCGCTCTGGTGACTGGGTCAGTGAATTCTGTTGCGTCACTCTCTGTTGTTTCCGATACCCTCGGAACTTAAGAGTATTTCTTCCCACTTGGTTAGAAAGTTAGAGGGTTTAGCGCCACTTTCCACCAGCGGGGCGGTGTTGCTTTAGGAAATTGTCCTTTGTGGACTTGTTCCTTTAGTCGTTCTCTCCTTCATTGAGACCTCTTGGATTGTCCATTTCTCCTTGAGATGGTTCGCCTTCGAGGGACTTGGATTCCTTTCGGGAGTTGGTTGTTCCTTTTCGGGACATTGGACAGTGGGGTCCTTCTGGGCTACGGGTTAGGGGTCCTTTCCCGG
Organism: Bombina bombina; assembly: GCF_027579735.1. Classification (NCBI taxonomy): domain Eukaryota; kingdom Metazoa; phylum Chordata; class Amphibia; order Anura; family Bombinatoridae; genus Bombina; species Bombina bombina. Next base: position 430,566,857 of record NC_069500.1, on the reverse strand, counting down.
TGTTGGGCATGCTCTACATCTCTTTCTTGGGATAGATAGAAGAGGTCCTAATGGTTTTCCACTCATATGGTTTACGTATTGCCATCCAGGTGGCATCCAAAACCAGGTTTTACTTTCCTCTGACTTCGAATCTGAGGTAATGTGGAGGTTTGATGTTGCTCTGTTCGGGTGACTTGTCCTCACTGTTCCCCTGGTGTCTGGAGCTCGTGGCTAGCTGGAGAGCTAGCTCAGCATACTAATGCTGTGTAGCTACTCTGTACTGTTGCAAACCGAGGGTTGCTAGTTCGATCCCCGGTGAGGTCTACTCAGCCTTTCCTCCTTCCGAGGTTGATTAGATGAGCAGTGCTTTGTGTCCCTTTAGGGGGGGGTTAGCCGCACTTTTCAAGCACAATCATGTGACGGTTGCTTGGACTCCTGTTAGCTCTAGTGTCTTTTTATAGCCCTGGCTCTTTGGAGTGTTGGGCTCCTGCGAGAGGTGGTCTCTTCCCTTCGGGTTGGGACTTGCAAGGGCTTCTTGCTTTTGTTATCCGGGTTGTTCTGGATTTTTCCCTGGGAGGTCTGTTTTATTTTATATCAGAAGAGGGATTTGTGTTCCTGGAAGATTGTTTAATCTAAACATTTGTGGGACCCGGGCTTCTTGTCCTGATCTTCTGGTGGTCGTGGGTTTTACTCAGCATTTTTCTCTGGATCCCGCTGTGGGATGTTACCGACCTTATGATCCTAGGACTGGCCTGGGGTTCCAGTTTCCGGGGTACTTGGGCTTAGTCCTTGTTCTGGCTGTTCTGTTTTACAACTTGTGCCGGACGATACAGTTCCCTTGGGACAGCCAACTATCATGACCTGATGGTGGGTTTTCCTACCTAGCGAGCGGAAGGTTTGCGGTTGCTCAGCTGTCACTTTGTGCCTGGTATGTGTGCTAGCACGATGGTTTTTTAAGGGGGTTCTTCCGTGTTCATCAGTGACGTGGCCTTGTGTCCTCTCGATTCTTTCTATGATTTCCTGTCTTATGGGCAGGCATTTATCGATGCTCTCCTCATCAGGGGGCTCGGTGTCCTCCTTACGGAGGTGTGGTTCCCCTTTTGGGGGCCTCTCCTGTGTTTGGGAGGTTGGAGCAGATGTTTTATCTGTTTCAGGGACTGGTCTGCTCTTTGAGATGTTCCTTCCCGTCTGGGGAGCTGCTGGCTCCGCATTGAGACTTCGTTGTTTGGCTTGCTAGATCCCTTGGGTCTATCGCCTGCTCGATTGTCTTTCGGTTGAAGTGGCTGTGTCCATTCTTCCACCCTTTCTTTTGGGGGCTGATCTTGGGGTTCCTTTCGGTTCCCTTGCTTTCATATCTGCTGCTGCTTGGGCTGGTCCGGCTAGGTGTAGGATCTGAGATCTGTTGTTCATACTCAGGTCTTGGTGGTGACAGTGGACCTTGTTTTTAGAGGTTCTGTGCCTCTCCCCCTTTGTGATCTATGAGTAGGCTTGGGGGCCTGGATTGCCTAGAGGGTCCTCTGTCTTGGAGGTTGGGAAATCTGCTATTTTGTTCGGCCGCTTCTTCCTTACGGATAGTGTTTCTCTGTCTTCCTACGGATGGCAGCGTATTACTGGACTCAGATGTTTATTTTCTGAGTTTGCTACTTGTTCTTTGCTGTTTGCTCAGTCTCTGAGTTCTGACATTTTGAGGACTTTGTCTTCAGCTGTCTTTTTCGATGCTGTTGCACGATGTTTGGGAGATGTTTCTTCTCCATGATGATGCCCGGTTGCTCCTTGTGGGTTGGGCATCATCTCTCCTTGTTCTCGGGATCCATTTGGGTCTCTGTGGACTTGACCTTCCTTGAGGTTTTTTTTTCCTTTATGGATTTTGCTGTACCTTTGGCTTACTTTTGTCCTCACCCTTTTGTTGATTTTGGTACTGTACTAGAAGGGGTTGTGTGTGGACCAACTGCTGGGCGATGGTGCTCCTGGAGGAGTGTTGGCTCATTGAGTCTGCTTGCGGTCTTTAGTTAGGCTTTTGGAATATCTGCAGGTCAGTGTCCTTGGGAACTTTTCCTTCTAAATTGTTTGCCCGGCTCCGACGAAGCAGGGTTTGGTTGGGTTGTTTTTTTTTTCAGGCCTGGTGCCCTCAGAATGTGCGCCTCTTGTACCCTCACATTTTTGCATTCAGTGTCCTCTATAGCTTGGGTATTGTTTTCCCAAAAGTAATGAATGCAGCTGTGGATTCTTTCCATTTATGAAGAAAAACTTAAATTATGCTTACCTGATAATTTTCTTTTCTTCAGATGGAAAGAGTCCACAGCTCCCCACCTGTATTTTTTCTGTAGGGCATCATTGTTTTTTATTCTTTTGGCACCTTTTCACCCTGGCATTTCTTCTACTGTTCCTTGTTCCTTGGCAGAATGACTGGGGGATGAGGGAAGTGGGAGGAATATTTAAGCATTTGGCTGGGGTGTCTTTGCCGCCTCCTCCTGGTGGCCAGGTTCTTATTTCCCAAAAGTAATGAATGCAGCTGTGGACTCTTTTCATCTGAAGAAAAGAAAATGATCAGGTAAGCATAATTTAAGTTTTTTTAATCAATGTTATTTTTTTAATATGTTTTACTGTGTTTTTAATGTAAATAATTTACATTACAATGTTCTTCACTTAGAAGAAAATGTTCTTTGTATTTCTAAATCGAGATTTCTATATAAATCTGTATATATATATATATATATATATATATATATATATATACCTGTATATACATAGGCAGCCCTAGTGTTATGCCGAATAGGCGGCCGCCTAAGACCCTACTCTCCTTCCTCTATTGCCTCCTCTTTTGTCTCTTTCCCTGCGCTCTTTCTCTTGTAAGGTGTATCCAGTCCACGGATTCATCCATTACTTGTGGGATATTCTCCTTCCCAACAGGAAGCTGCAAGAGGATCACCCACAGCAGAGCTGTCTATATAGCTCCTCCCCTAACTGCCACCCCCAGTCATTCTCTTGCAGCTCTCGACAAGGGAAGTAGCTAGAGAGATGTGGTGAATTAGTGTAGTTTATCTTCAATCAAAAGTTTGTTAATTTTAAACGGTGCCGGCGTTGCACTGTTTTTTTACCTCAGGCAGAAATAAGAAGAAGAATTTGCCTGAGGTTTTTGATGATCTTAGCAGGTTGTAACTAAGGTCTACTGCTGTTCTCACACATAACTGAAGAATATGAGTAAACTTCAGCTGGGAAAACGGCCTGCAGAATTAACTGCCCTGAGGTATGTTCAGTATATTATTTTCTAGAGGATGATAAGAACTAGAAAATGCTGACAGTGCCTGATATAGTTAAAGTAAGCCTGATTGCAGTGATTTAATAAACGACTGGCTTGCAGTAAAGGGTAATTTTCATATTACTTTCTATTATGGCTTAGTATGTAAAACGTTTGCATATATATATAAAGAACATTTTCTACTGAGGTGATAAATCTTTATTTGGGGCCTAGTTTCCACATGGCTGTTATTTTACTCCTAGGAATAGTTTTTTAAGGCCCTCTGACTTTGAGTGCATGGTGGGAGGGGCCTATTTTCGCGCTCTAATTGCGCAGTAGTTTTTACATTCTGAGACATCCAGCTTCCCTGAAGGAGTCCCCTGACATATTGGATCTCTGTAAAGGGATTTTGTGCCTACAAAAGTCGTTTTATGGGAAGGTAGGAGCCACAGTAGAGCTGTGGCAGTTTGCTTGTGACTGTTATAATGGTTTTTACCGTTTTTTTGCTTCGTTTTTTAACCTGAGGGGTTAATCATCCATATGCAAGTGGGTGCAATGCTATTTTAGTCTATTATATACACTGTAAAAATTTCAGAGTTAACTGCTTTTTTCACTGTTTTGCAGTTTTTGTGTTTGTGTTTTTCCCTTACAGGCACAATACCGTTTTTTATATTCTGTTTTTTCACATTAATTAAAGTGTTTTCAAAGCTTGCTGGTCTCATTACTAGTCTGTTAAAAATGTCTGACATAGAGGAAACTCCTTGTTCATTATGTTTAGAAGCCATTGTGGAACCCCCTCTTAGAATGTGTACCAAATGAACTGATCTTACAATAAGTTATAAAGATCATATTCTGGCTTTAAAAGATTTATCACCAGAGGAAATTGACAAGGGGGAAGTTATGCAGACTAACTCTCCCCACGTGTCAGAGCCTTTAACTCCCGCTCAAGGGGCGCCAAGTAGATCTAGCACGCCCATTGCGTATACTTTACAAGACATGGCGGCAGTTATGAATCATACTCTTACAGAAATATTGTCCAAACTGCCAGGGTTACAAGGAAAGAGAGACAGCTCTGGGGCTAGAACAAATACAGAGCTGTCTGACGCTTTAGTAGCTATGTCTAACATACCCTCACAATGTGCAGAAGCCGAAGGAGAGCTTCTATCTGTGGGTGATTTTTCTGACTCAGGGAAGACACTTCAACCTGATTCTGATATGTCTACATTTAAATTTAAGCTTGAACACCTCCGCATGTTGCTCAGGGAGGTTTTAGCAACTCTGGATGACTGTGACGCCATTGTAGTCCCAGAGAAATTGTGTAAATTGGATAAGTACTACGCAGTGCCTGTTTACACTGATGTTTTTCCAATACCTAAGAGGTTTTCAGAAATTATTACTAAGGAATGGGATAGACCAGGTGTACCATTCTCTCCCCCTCCTGTTTTTAAAAAGATGTTTCCCATAGATGCCGCTACACAGGACTTGTGGCAAACAGTCCCTAAGGTGGAGGGAGCAGTCTATACTCTAGCAAAGCGTACAACTATCCCTGTCGAGGACAATTGTGCTTTTCTAGATCCAATGGACAAAAAATTAGAGGGTTACCTTAAGAAAATTTTTATTCAACAAGGTTTTATTCTCCAGCCCCTTGCATGCATTGCCCCTGTCACTGCTGCTGTGGCCTTCTGGTTTGAGTCTCTAGAAGAGGCTCTACAGGTAGAACCCCCATTGGATGATATCCTTGACAAGCTTAAAGCTCTTAAGCTAGACAATTCATTTGTTTCTGACGCTGTTGTTCATTTAACCAAACTAACGGCTAAGAACTCAGGTTTTGCTATTCAGGCGCGTAGGGCGCTATGGCTTAAATCCTGGTCAGCTGACGTTACTTCAAAGTCTAAGCTTTTCAACATTCCCTTCAAGGGGCAGACCCTATTCGGGCCTGGACTGAAGGAGATCATTTCTGATATTACTGGAAAAAAAGGTCACGCCCTTCCCCAGGATAGGTCCAACAAATTAAGGACCAAACAGTCTAATTTTCGTGCCTTTTCGAAACTTCAAGAGTGGCTCAGCTTCAACTTCCTCTAATACAAAACAAGAGGGAAATTTTGCCCAGTCCAAGCCGGTCTGGAGACCTAACCAGGCTTGGAACAAAGGAAAGCAGGCCAAAAAACCTGCTGCTGCCTCTAAGACAGCATGAAAGATCAGCCCCCGATCCGGTAACGGATCTAGTAGGGGGAAGACTTTCTCTCTTCGCCCAGGCTTGGGCAAGAGATGTCCAGGATCCCTGGGCGTTGGAAATCGTGTCCCAGGGATATCTTCTGTACTTCAAAGCTTCTTCCCCAAAAGGAAGATTTCATCTCTCACAATTATCTGCAAACCAGATAAAGAGAGAGGCATTCTTACATTGTGCTCAAGACCTCCTAGTTATGGGAGTGATCCACCCAGTTCCAAAGGAGGAACAGGGGCAAGGCTTCTATTCAAATCTGTTTGTGGTTCCCAAGAAAGAGGGAACCTTCAAACCAATCTTAGATCTCAAGAGCCTAAACAAATTCCTCAGGGTCCCATCCTTCAAGATGGAGACTATTCGAACCATCCTACCTATGATCCAGGAGGGTCAATATATGACTACCGTGGACTTAAAGGATGCTTATCTGCACATTCCGATACACAGAGATCATCATCGGTTTCTCAGGTTCGCCTTCCTAGACAGGCATTACCAGTTTGTGGCTCTTCCCTTTGGGTTAGCTACAGCACCAAGAATCTTTAGGAAGGTTCTGGGGTCACTCCTAGCGGTCCTAAGGCCACGGGGTATAACAGTAGCCCCTTACTTAGACGACATTCTAATAAAGGTGTCGAATTTTCAAATCGCCAGGTCCCATACAGACATTGTTCTGGCATTCCTGAGGTCGCATGGGTGGAAAGTGAACGAAGAAAAGAGTTCTCTACCCCCTCTCACAAGAGTTTCCTTCCTAGGAACTCTGATAGATTCTGTAGAAATGAAGATTTACCTGACAGAGGCCAGGTTGTCAAAACTTCTAAATTCCTAACGTGTTCTTTATTCTACTTCTCGCCCTTCAGTGGCTCAGTGTATGGAAGTTATCGGCTTAATGGTAGCGGCAATGGACATAGTGCCGTTTGCCCGCCTACATCTCAGACCGCTGCAACTCTGCATGCTCAGTCAGTGGAATGGGGATTACACAGATTTGTCCCCTCTACTAAATCTGGATCAAGAGACCAGGGATTCTCTTCTCTGGTGGCTATCTCGGGTCCATCTGTCCAAGGGTATGACCTTCCGCAGGCCAGATTGGACAATAGTAACGACAGATGCCAGCCTTCTGGGCTGCGGTGCAGTCTGGAACTCCCTGAAAGCTCAGGGCTTGTGGACTCAGGAGGAGACACTCCTTCCGATAAACATTCTGGAACTAAGAGCGATATTCAATACTCTTCAGGCTTGGCCTCAGCTAGCTGCGGTCAGGTTCATCCGATTTCAGTCAGGCAATATCACGACTGTAGCCTACATCAACCATCAAGGGGGAACAAGGAGTTCCCTAGCAATGTTGGAGGTTTCAAAAATAATTCTATGGGCAGAGTTTATCTCTTGCCATCTATCAGCTATCCATATCCCAGGAGTAGAGAACTGGGAGGCGAATTTTCTAAGTTGACAGACTTTTCATCCGGGGGAGTGGGAACTCCATCCGGAGGTGTTTGCACAGTTGATTCAACTTTGGGGCAAACCAGAACTGGATCTCATGGCGTCTCGTCAGAACGCCAAGCTTCCTTGTTACGGATCCAGGTCCAGGGATCCCAAGGCAGCGCTGATAGATGCTCCAGCAGCGCCTTGGTCTTTCAACCTGGCTTATGTGTTTCCAACGTTTCCTCTGCTCCCTCGTCTGATTGCCAAGATCAAGCAGGAGAGAGCTTCGGTGATTTTGATAGCACCTGCGTGGCCACGCAGGACTTGGTATGCAGATCTGGTGGACATGTCATCCCTTCCACCATGGACGCTACAGCTGAGGCAGGACCTTCTACTTCAGGGTCCTTTCAACCATCCAAATCTAATTTCTCTGCGTCTGACTGCTTGGAGATTGAACGTTTGATTTGATCAAAACGTGGTTTCTCCGAGTCGGTCATTGATACCTTAATTCAGACTCGAAAGCCTGTCACCAGGAAAATCTATCATAAGATATGGTGTAAATATCTTCATTGGTGTGAATCCAAGGGTTACTCATGGAGTAAAGTCAGGATTCCCAGGATATTATCTTTTCTCCAAGAAGAATTGGAGAAGGGATTGTCAGCTAGTTCCTTAAAGGGACAGATTTCTGCTCTGTCTATTCTTGCACAAGCGTCTGGCGGATGTTCCAGATGTTCTGTCAGGCTTTAGTTAGAATCAACCCTGTGTTTAAACCTGTTGCTCTGCCTTGGAGTTTAAATTTAGTTCTTAAAGATCTTCAAGGGGCTCCGTTTGAACCTCTGCTTTCCATAGATATCAAGCTTTTATCTTGGAAAGTTCTATTTCCGGTAGCTATCTCTTCAGTTCGAAGAGTTTCAGAGTTATCTGCCTTGCAGTGTAATTCCCCTTATCTGATCTTCCATGCAGATAAGGTAGTTTTGCGTACCAAACCTGGGTTTCTTCCTAAGGTGGTATCTAATAAAAATATCAATCAGGAGATTGTTGTTCCGTCACTGTGTCCTAATCCTTCTTCAAAGAAAGAACGTCTTTTACACAATCTTGACGTGGTTCGTGCTTTAAAGTTTTATTTACAAGCTACTAAAGATTTTCGTCAAACATCTGCATTGTTTGTTGTCTACTCTGGACAGAGGAAAGGCCAAAAGGCTTCAGCAACTTCTCTTTCTTTTTGGTTAAGAAGTATAATCCGCTTAGCTTATGAGACTGCTGGCCAGCAGCCACCTGAAAGAATTACAGCTCATTCCACTAGAGCGGTGGCTTCCACATGGGCTTTTAAAAATTAGGCTTCTGTTGAACAGATTTGTAAGGCGGCGACTTGGTCTTTGCTTCATAGTTTTTCTAAATTCTACAAATTTGATACTTTTGCTTCTTCGGAGGCTATTTTTGGGAGAAAGGTCTTACAGGCAGTGGTGCCTTCCGTTTAAGCGCCTGCCTTGTCCCTCCCTTCATCCGTGTCCTATAGCTTTGGTATTGGTATCCCACAAGTAATGGATGAATCCGTGGACTGGATACACCTTACAAGAGAAAACAAAATGTATGCTTACCTGATAAATTTATTTCTCTTGTGGTGTATCCAGTCCACAGCCCGCCCTGTCATTTTAAGGCAGGTGTTTTTTATTTTTAAACTACAGTCACCACTGCACCCTATAGTTTCTCCTTTCTCTTGCTCGTCTTCGGTCGAATGACTGGAGGTGGCAGTTAGGGGAGGAGCTATATAGACAGCTCTGCTGTGGGTGATCCTCTTGCAGCTTCCTGTTGGGAAGGAGAATATCCCACAAGTAATGGATGAATCCGTGGACTGGATACACCACAAGAGAAATAAATTTATCAGGTAAGCATAAATTTAGTTTTCTCTTATCTCTCTCACTAACTTCAATTTTCTTTTCTTTCCTTTCTCTTACTACTTCCCTTCCATTTTTTCTTTCTTTTTAATGTCTCTCCACTTCTTCTCTCTTCAGTCTCCCATTCACCAACTCTTTTTCCTCTCTCTCATTCTTTTATCTTCTCATCTCTAACTCCATTTTCTCTTCTGACTCTATTTATCCTTCCTCTCTCTTTCTTCTTGTTTTTTTCTTTTATTATTCTTTCCACTCTCTGAATTTTCTCCTCTAGACTCTTCACTGTCTTCTCTTTTTGTCCTCTCTCTCACTTTTCTTTTCCCTGCTACCCCTCATATTTTTCTCTCCCTCTCTCTTTCTCTATCTGCTCTGTCTCTTCTCTCTTTCCCACCTATAGTCATTCTCTTTATTCTCTGTTCACTTTCTTATCGCTGCTTTACACTCTCTTTTCTCTCTCCTCTCTCACCCTTCAACCACTCTTTTCAATTATCCTTTCTTTCTCTCTTTCTGTTCCTCCCTCCACTCTCTCTCTCACTGTGCTCTCTTTTTTCTCATTTATTTTTTTCTTTTTCTTTTCTTTGCAATAATATTGAGATATTGGGTACAGTGGAAGACTAAAACATAAACTATTCTAAAAATAACGGAAAAGTATTGTACACAATCAGGTATACAGTGCGGTACAGTACTTGATAGGTAATAAAAACATACGAGAAGCCGGGGGGCGTGTCCATGCAGTGTCCTGGAACGGACGCAATTCCTGAAGGCTCCAGCAGAATCGACACTAAACCGCTGATTAAAGTGTCTAAACGGCAGGATTACAAATAAATAACACTAAGATACCGTGATTCTAGCAGTCGCGGTCTTACAATCACCTTTCTTGCCGTTTTTATGACTCTGGGGACTCAGTTTGGAAGTATATGGCCTAGGGCGGCGGCCCACTATTAGGTACCCACCCCCCCCGGGAAGAAACGGGTTATTGGGGCTGTCGGTTAACCCGACTTACCAATTCTTCATTAGCACACAGCCTTAACGGATCAGGGGGCAGACCCTGCGCACCTACAGCAACGGGGAAAGCGCTTCTATTTGCTTGTAAAATACTCACATCAAGCGGAGGAGGTTAAACATGGCGGAGGAGCGCTTCCAGAGTAACTATGAAGCACTAATGGCGAACTTCATCACACGCTTGCAGAAACTGATAGAAAGGGCTCCTTACGACTGTCTTCTGCAGCGCTTAGAGGGAGCACAGGAGAGTGAGGCACCCATTAATGAACATACACCGGGGAAAACCCGCACAGGCTTCATAGTGGCCAATTCTTCCCCTACAACACAAGAGCTGCACGGACCGGAGCATGCACAGAAGGCGGGCTTACTCACCGGAACGCACAGGGGTAAAGTACAGCTCATGCAACAGCAGATCTACGCTCTAAGCAATAATTTTGGAGCACAGCGAGATAAGGAGTTAAACGGAACGGAACTGCCCCTGGTGGTTACAGAACCGCTAAGTCAGATCACCGGCCCTGCCCCACAGACAGCGGCAAAGAAGCTTGCGGCAACGCGGTCTCTTCATCAAATAGCCACCGGGCCAGGGTCTCCCAGAGCAGAAAAGTCAGAGTCAGCATCCAAGACCGGGCCGCTGTACAGCACTAAACCAACAGTGAGAGACTTGCTATCACCCTTAACAGGTCACGACTATAGATCAGCTCGCCCTTCCGAAACACTCTGCAGCAAGGCACCAGAGACACTGCTCAGTTTGGAGGGACATTTGGCTCCAATAGATAAACTGATTACAACTGGGGAAAATAATTTTCTCACTTATGTGGCGATGCTGGTATGGGCTTTTTGGAGTTTAGATACTGGCTGAGAGCCATGCTGCATAGAAATGTCAGATTGTTAAATTATATAAGGTAGTATCACTATGTACAAGTTTAGTTTAAAAGTCCTGTTGACTGTTTGTTGTTCACAGTTTTAGCGTTGTCAAATTGCGAGGGTAATGTGTTGGGGGATGATCACACTCATACACTTATGCAACATGTAAGCCCCGCTCTGTGTAAATATTTAATAAGGAATTTCTGTTTGGTTGTCCGAGCCACGTTGTGTATAACTACTTCAGCAGCACAGTAATAGACAGAACCAGGCACTATGGCATAGGTCTCACAAAACCCTTTCGTTATGATCACCAAAAGACATACTAACCTTAAAAATAAAATGGCAACCTGTGCTAATCCCTTTCTGACAGATCTAACCCACTAATATATCACCCAAACTCCTCTCAAATCTGGCCTTTAAGACGCCCTATATGCATATCTCCCCACCTTTCATGAAAGGTTGTTTAGATATACTTCAGAAGGCATTTAAAGTAGATCTAACCTGGAGTATACCCCCACGCTCCTTTCGTAGCGTATAACTAATGCTTCCTAATTTCATATTCACTCATCTAAATATAGTATTGCCAGCGGAAAATAAATTTTACTATAACACAAAGAATAAAGCGGCTTAATTAAGACCTAACCCCTGAACGTGATATATCATTTTAGCCCCCTGACCTCAGATCATACATAATATTCACACATTTATTCCCCCATAATCTATTTTTACGCCATAATAAGCTTTACCCCTTACATATATGTGGCCCAATTTTAAAATTTACAAGCATGATTTAGAGTTAAAGCATATATGCTCTATGTTTCCCATACTATAACTGTTGATTTCGCTTTATTTCAACCTCTCCCCATGTCTCTATCTATTACTCACAAATATGTTACGACCCAAGAGTGGTCTACATAACCAGAGGTTGGGGAACAATGAAAACATACACCGCACTTAAATGGTTCCTTCCAATGGTGAAATGAATGTTCATAAGCGTGTCTCACACCTTTTTACAGTTTTTCTTTTTTTTTTTTCAAAGGTTTATTGTGACAAAGCATTTTACTGTAACAGCTTTGATGTATGTATACATTCAACCTATGATGTGTATGTTTAAAGTATCAAAATAAAGCTCTTTTGAAAATTAAAAACGTACGAGAAGCCTCATTAAAACCACAAACCCACTGTGTTCCCAAAACGTGCTTCTTCTAGCAAAGTTTTGATGTGTGTTCATCGTCCTGCTGGAAAATAAATCCTCTTTCACCTAACATTAATTCAGAAAGAATGGTATATCTCTGCGGAATAGAGCGGTACTTTTCTTTGGTGAAAGTGTAATTGATCTTGAAGTCACTATCTTCAGAAAAGGCAAAGCATCTCCACAACTGATTATTTCCTGCACCATATTTAAGTGTTTGATGCATTATGGCTGCTCATGCTGCTGTGTCCTAAGATGAACTATATGACTGCAACCAAAAATTAAAAATTACATGCCAATAAACAAGACAATTTTTCAGTCTTCATCTGTGAAATTGCTGCATTGTTTGGCATAAAGCTAAAAGTTTAGACTATTTATTAGTCTATTTTTATTTATTTTTTTAAATCATGGTTTTGCTTACCAGGACATTCCTGGTTTAACTGGACTTGATTTTCTGAAACCAAATCATTTTCATCCAAAGCAAGCTCAGGCAGACCTAAAGTAACCACACCATAGTTGCCAACCATCTCGAATTTCCCTAGGACAATCCCAAGATATTGCTATTTTCCCCAGCAATTTATTTTTCCTGTAATTGTCCCAGAGACTCAGCTCAGGCTGTGTGGCCACCGGCGCTGCATAGAGCTGATTGCACTTCCTGGCTATATGGTAAGCTGCACCTACCTGTGAATGCTGCTGCCCTGGTACAGATCATCTATAGCTCTGTTCTCCATGGAGCACCAGGCTGGAGCAGCTGTCCATGTCTTTGAAGTGTTTGTTCACGAACCAGCGCTGGTGCAAAAGGCTGCCAGAGGGGGCAGCAGAGGAGCAGGGAATGAATACACTGGAGGGGTTCTGCACTCCGTCAGCCACACAGGTCCCACAGCCGGTTCCTCAGTGTTTTGACATAAGAATGGGGTGTTAAAAATGTTGCAAACAATGCATTCTGCTAACAATACTCATCATCACATATACTGTACATATACCATAACACCCCGTTGAAATGAGTTTCAGCTGTGAATACATCATATGTGGTGATAAGTGTTTTCAGCAGATCCTCCAACCTCCATTTTTGGATAAAGAAGACCCCACAGCTCCCGAAATGCTACAATGTAATTGCTGGCGTCTAGATTTGCTGAGAGCTACTCTTCGTCTCTCTTTGAGCTTGAATGCTGCCGGTGTGGACAACATGGCGACCTCTGTGAACATCCTAAGGGATTCCAAGCCTGTACAATACGTGCTTCTAATAAGTGACGGGTAAAAAGCAGGTGCAGTAACAGGGCTCATGGGAACAAAAGCTAATTTAAATGAATGCAAACTTCCACTCTAGCTTCAATTAGCTTGTGTAGAAAGGTAGTGAATCTTGTAAGTGCATGTTAACTAACTTTCTATACATGAATGTTTTTCCGAAGCACAATACTAGGATTTGTTTTGTAAGGCTTGCTAAAGCTTCAGTTAGACTAATAATAATGTATCTGCAATGTCAGCGTTTCTGTTTTTTTAGAGGTACTATCATTTAGAAGAAATTAATTTGCTATCTGTCCTTTTCAGTACCACCCTCACATTTTACCCATTAGAAAAGGAATACATTTACTGAATCTTTCTGTGTTACAGACTGCGTTACTGAGCTACTCAGTTATCTGCACTGCTAGTTTAAAGGGACACTCAAGTCAAAATAACATTTTATGATTCACATAGAGCAAGCAGTTTTAAGAAACTTTCCAATTTACTTCCATTATCAAATGTTGCTATATACTGTACACATTTTCTGTGGAACAAGATCCTACTTAGCCTGTGCACAAGCTCACAGGGTATATGTATATTAGTCTGTGACTAATTGGTGACTGGAGTTTGTCACATGATACAAGGGGCCAGAAAATGGGAGAAAAAATTATTTTGTCAAAAAAATCTACTGCTTTTTTGAAATTCAGAGTAGGTGTTAAATCATTGTCTTTTTATTATGTACTTGTTAATTATGCAATTCTACTGCATTGAGTGGTCCTTTAATGCTGTTTTTATGCATAAAAAGTATAATGTATTTTTACATTTTTTGGGGTTGGCTCTGAAAACTTTAACAAATCTAAGCAGGCAGAACTATGAAAACCATAAATGGGTGTGGCTCTACTGCATTATGTCCCTGTTTTTTTTTTAATGTTGGAAACTATGCCACACCATCATCTGACCAGTAAATCAAGCTACCATTATTATGGAATAGAACGAGGAGCTTTTTACCACAGTAAGCAGAAGCATAATCAAAAGATATCTGGCAAAGCGCGTCTTCCTGGGAAAGTAGTGATCTCTAAATCATAAACATTTAGCTTGGGCCAAGAAATACAGAAATCTCTCAGTGGAAGACTGAAAAAAAAAGTCTGCTATTGACAAATCAAAATGTCATATTTTTGGTTGTAGTCACAGAGTGCATGTGAGGAGACCGCAGCATGAATAGCTAAAAGCTCAGTGTGTAAAAGATGTTGCAGAATGCATTAAGGTAAGGGGATGCTTTGCCTGTTCTGGAGTTAGCGACTTGGACAACATCAGCTACACTGTAACCAAAGAGAGGCATGCAGAGCTAAACTGTCCCTTCTGGCTTAAAGTTATGTGAAAGAGGATTAAGTTCTCAGGAGGACAACGATCTTAAACATGCATCAAAGCTGTGACAGTGTTTGTAAGAAGTCAAAGAGAGAGAAGAGCTACTTGGCCTGGCTTTCCCTCCACAATCATCAGACCTCCACCCCATTAAACATTTAAAAAGGACGAAACACACAGTCATCGCTAGACACCCTCTGGGATGCTTTAAACGCTGGAGTAATGTAGACTTCTGCACAAACTAGTAGAATCAATGCCAGACAGAGTAAAAGCGGTCATTACAGCAAATGGTGGTCATACCAAATATTGAGTGTTTTTTATTCTCCATATGTAGTAACAAACATTTTTTTTTTATTAGTGGAAATTATGATTTTTGTTTGAGAATGCTGAAACAAAAGCAGATAAGGGTATTAGATTTAACTCTACTAAAAGTGCAGAAAAGCAATAATTAAAACAGCAACATTTAGGAAACAAGCTTGCAAAACTGTTTTGGTAAATGAACATAACTGTTATAAGATTTGTTTGTCTGTTTTAGTAGCTTAGTCTTGCTGGATAGAACAGGAATCCTCTCCAAAACCTCACAAATGCAAACAAAGGGCTGGTAATGGACATTCTGTGGCATTGGCCCCTACTTATCAAGCCATAAACCGCAAATACGCTGGAATTCCGCAGCGTATTTGTGGAGAGCCTGATTCACCTTATTTATCAAAGGCTACAGACTGGCAAAAGTAGAATATAGTGACGTAACATACGATCCGCCGGACTCAGTCCGACACAGATCGATGCTTACGTCACTACAGATGTTCCGAATGCAGGCAACTAGTTAGCAGGCAACTAGTTAGCAAAAGTCTACCAAGTACACTCTGCAGTATTCCGGCCCAGCGTACGTGGAGGCGGCGGATACCATAGGAATCAATCGGAGTCTGACAGCAGCGAAAGCTTATGTTCGCTGCTGCCCGATATCCCATTGATTCCTATGGGAGAATAAAGTAACGTTTACATCCAACACCCTAACATGTACCCTGAGTCTAAACACCCCTAATCTGCCCCCCCCACACCGCTGCCACCTACATTATACTTATTAACCCCTAAACCGCCGCTCCTGGACCCCGCCGCAACTAAATAAATTGTTTAACCCCTAAACCGCCACTTCCGGAGCCCACCGCCACCTACATTATATTTATTAACCCCTAATCTGCCCCCCCTACACCGCCGCCACTATATTAAATTTATTAACCCCTAAATCTAAGTCTAACCCTAACACCCCCTAACTTAAATATAATTTAAATAAATCTAAATAAAATTACTATAATTAACTAAATATTTCCTATTTAAAACTAAATACTTACCTATAAAATAAACCCTAAGATAGCTACAATATAACTAATAGTTACATTGTAGCTATCTCAGGGTTTATTTTTATTTTACAGGCAACTTTGTATTTATTTTAACTAGGTACAATAGTTATTAAATAGTTATTAACTATTTAATAACTACCTAGCTAAAATAAATACAAATTTACCTGTAAAATAAATCCTAACCTAAGTTACAATTACATATAACACTACACTATAATTAAATTAATTAAATTAACTACAATTAAATAAAATTAACTAAAGTACAAAAAAAACAAAAACACTAAATTACAGAAAATAAAAAAATAATTACAAGAATTTTAAACTAATTACACCTAATCTAATACCCCTAATAAAATAAAAAAGCCCTACCCTATACTAAATTACAAATAGCCCTTAAAAGGGCTTTTTGCGGGGCATTGCCCCAAAGTAATAAGCTCTTTTACCTGTAAAGAAAATTACAATACCCCCCAACATTAAAACCCACCACCCACACACCCAACCCCCCCTTAATAAAATCTAACACTAACCCCTTGAAGATCACCCTACCTTGAGACGTCTTCACCCAATCGGACCTAAGTCCTCAACGAAGCCGGGCGAAGTCTTCCTCCAACCGGGCAGAAGAGGTCCTCCAGACGGGCAGAAGTCTTCATCCAGACGGCATCTTCTATCTTCATCCATCTGACGAGGAGCGGCTCCATCTTGAAGACATCCGACACGGAGCATCCATCCAGACCAACGACTACCCAACGAATGACGGTTCCTTTAAATGACGTCATCCAAGATGGCGTCCCTTGAATTCCGATTGGCTGATAGAATTCTATCAGCCAATTGGAATTAAGGTAGGAAAAATCCTATTGGCTGATGCAATCAGCCAATAGGATTGAGCTCGCATTCTATTGGCTGTTCCAATCTATTAGCCAATCGGCTAATTGGCTGTTCCAATTCTATTAGCCAATCAGAACTCAAGGGACGCCATCTTGGATGACGTCATTTAAAGGAATATTCATTCGTCGTTAGTCGTCGGCCTGGAAGGATGCTCCGCGTTGGATATCTTGAAGATGGACCCGCTCCGCTCCGGATGGATAAAGATAGAAGATGCCGTCTGGATGAAAACTTCTGCCCGTCTGGAGGACCTCTTCTTCCTGGCTTGGATGAAGACTTCTGCCCGGCTTCGTTGAGGACTTCGGCCTGGTTGGGTGAAGACTTCTCAAGGTAGGGTGATCTTCAAGGGGTTAGTGGTTTTATTAAGGGAGGATTGGGTGGGTTTTAGAGTAGGGTTGGGTGTGTGGGTGGTGGGTTTTAATGTTGGGGGGTATTGTACTTTTTTTTTTTACAGGTAAAAGAGCTGATTACTTGTGGCAATGTCCCGCAAAAAGCCCTTTTAAGGGCTATTTGTAATTTAGTGTAGGGTATGGCTTTTTTATTTTATTAGGGGGATTAGATTAGGTGTAATTAGTTTAAAATTCTTGTAATTATTTTTTTATTTTCTGTAATTTAGTGGGGGGGTTTTGTACTTTAGTTAATTTTATTTAATTTTATTTAATTGTAGTTAATTTATTTAATTAATTTAATTATAGTGTGGTGTTAGGTGTAATTGTAACTTAGGTTAGGATTTATTTTACAGGTAAATTTGTATTTATTTTAACTAGGAAGTTATTAAATAGTTAATAACTATTTAATAACTATTGTACCTAGTTAAAATAAATACAAAGTTGCCTGTAAAATAAAAATAAACCCTGAGATAGCTACAATGTAACTATTAGTTATATTGTAGCTATCTTAGGGTTTATTTTATAGGTAAGTATTTAGTTTTAAATAGGAATAATTTATTTAATTGTAGTAATTTTATTTAGATTTATTTAAATTATATTTAAGTTAGGGGGTGTTAGGGTTAGACTTAGGTTTAGGGGTTAATAAATTTAATATAGTGGCTGCGGTGTAGGGGGGGGGCAGATTAGGGGTTAGTAAATATAATGTAGGTGGCGGTGGGCTCCGGGAGCGGAGGTTTAGGGGTTTAACACTTTGTTTAGTTGCGGCGGGGTCCGGGAGCAGCAGGATAGGGGTTAATAACTTTATGTAGGTGGCGGCGGTATAGGGGGCAGCAGATCAGGGATTAATATGTATAATGTAGGTGGCGGTGGGCTCCGGGAGCGGCGGTTTAGGGGTTAATAACTTTATTTAGTTGCGGGGGGCTCCAGGAACGGCGTTTTAGGGGTTAAACACTTTATTTAGTTGTGGGGGGCTCCGGGAGCGGCAGTTTAGGGGTTAATAACTTTATTTAGTTGCGAGGGGCTCCGGGAGCGGTGGTATAGGGGTAAAACAGTATAGTATAGTGTGGGTGCTTAGTGACAGGGTAGCAATAAAGCTATAAAAAAGCAGA
Source organism: Bombina bombina (assembly GCF_027579735.1). Lineage (NCBI taxonomy): Eukaryota > Metazoa > Chordata > Amphibia > Anura > Bombinatoridae > Bombina > Bombina bombina. The sequence continues at coordinate 430,548,738 of NC_069500.1, read as the reverse complement.
AGAGCAGCAAGATCGATGACTGTTAGTTAACAACAGTCCACTGCTCATCGCCCCATACTTGGTGCGCTGCTTTTTCACAGCTTTTTTGATCATTTTGGAGAGCGTATTCAGGTCTGTGGCAGCGATGTTAGGCGAACTTAGGCGAGTGTATTGGGGCTGTCGAATACAGGTAAGTTGACAGATTGATAAATAGAGGCCATTATATAGATGTGGTCTGTGGCATTGTATAGATGTGATCTTTGATTGTCACCTAAACTTCTTTCATGCACGTGAAATTCATAAAAAAGCAATTACCCCTGTGCATATGTTAAAGTGCACTGTTTTATAGAGGTTGTTTGTTTGTTTTTGAGGATGAAGGTTTTGAGATTCCGATATCCTTGGTGGTGGGACATGTTATATGCATTGAGAGATAAACTGTTATAATATATAGATATTGTTTCAAATTATAATGGAACTGATCTCACAACTCACAGCTGTGATGAGGAACTAAATCTTTATGAATGAAAACATTTTTTTAGGGAGCTATTAGTTTCAGAAACTAGTTTTATAGAAATTAGACCATAAACACATTTCAAGGAATGCAATGTTTCATGCCCCTGTAAAATGCCTTCTGAGCTTTTAAAAAAAAGTTATGTTTGTGATAGGGTTCGGCTACTTACTTGTCCCCTTGCAAGTGATTATGACAGGGTTGAGATCTAGGTCCTGGTGATCTAAAGGTCTATGGGCTGGCGAGATTATTAAAGAACTATTTCCCTGGTGGAATGATGTAAAGCCACTTTTTACCCTGAAACAGGGTGTCTCCATAAGGAGGGAATACTGCATTTTCGTATGGGAGGAGATGCGGACATTACAAAAGTGCACAATTATAATAATAATTTATATTTTAAACAAATAATTTAACCATTCACACAAAAATAAGCAGGAAAAAAATTGTATTGTTAAGGTTCATCCAAACAATCGTAAGAAAATTCTTCACCAAAAACCGTATTTAATCAAAAATGTAAAATTTGTAGGTAAATTACTTAGAAATAAATCATATTAAATATGCACAGTGTAAGTCGTAATTTAAGTACACTGAATGTGCAAAAATCACTTTAAAAAAATCATACTTATAAGTATAAAAAAACAAAGCGTAATTTTTCTTTGTAAAATTTGCTGAACATGAATATTCTATGGGTGTATATAAAATTGTCTTTCTAATCCCAATGTAGTTCCGTAAAGATTTTCGCACTACAGATCTTATTTTTTTTCTTGCAAACTAAAAGGTGTCGAGCTTTTCTCAAAACAGTAAAAATACTTATAACCCTTATAGAAAAATACATGCATATGAAATTATAGTAAGATGCTATATGCAGAAAGCAGTGTAATGTGATTTATATTGGCTGTAGGACGCCCCATGCTCACTACTAACTTTGCACCACGGGGCAAAGTGTCCCTTTCCATCCAGCGGCATTACTTTCAATAGGAGACTTCTCACCACTCGCAGGGACTTCCCTTTTTTTTACAATAATTTCACCAGGGCAGCCCCTGTGAGGGTCGGAACAGAAAAACACCATTAAAGTCTATGGGGATTTTTGTAGATTAATCATTTGGTATGTTTTTCCAGAGGATTGTGATCAATCCCCATGTCTGTATTTTGATGCATAGTAAACTTTTATCTGGATACCATCCTGCAAGAATAATCAAACTGGAAACTATGATGCAGCTGGAATGGAGATTTCATATAAAAAAAACCTGCTGACTTTGTGCATATTTTTACACCACAGTTACAATTTTTGAAGACCCAAGATTTCCTTTTTACATTCCCAAGAAAACTGCTATTAAATTAGGCATGAATGGGAAGATATATGGATTTGCAGGTGGACAAGTTCTGAAATAGAGATACTGTCCTTCTGCATTCAGCGTTGCAGCATCGTTCTTCTTAGAAATTTAGGATTGCCAAGAGCTCTCCCGCAATTCCGCCCCCTGCTGTCATGCAACTGTTTGCACAAGAGCAGTGCCTGTCAATCACCCAGGACTTGATTGCAGCTTGATACATATTAACAACAGTATTCTTCATATCATTTTGTGCTGAATTAAAAAATGGAATTGAGCATATTTTTGGTAACTAAAGCATAACATTGTCAAGTTTAGTAATGTGATTCTCCAGTCACACCTTAATACATTCCCTTTATAGGTTGCAGTTGTTATGCTCTAGTATTTGTCCATCTGTTATACATATATTCAGTTATATCTACTGCATCAGTACTGGGGTGTTTTGTACAGCTTTCATTTTAGATTAATCTAATGCAGTTTGTTTGCAGCAGACACCAAGCAGACCTGCTGAATTGCTGCTGTAAGGACAATGAAAGGGTCAAATTCTACTTTGTAGAAATGCTGTAGATTTCACAAATGTGATCTGGTCACCTAAGGCACAGCCGTTTATTTATTTGCTGTTTCAAGTTTGTTTTTTTACACATTTCATACTTTATTCACTTCTCTGTATTGTCATGGCAATAGCTAGGTTCACAGAAACATCTAAGCCCAACACATGCGGGTGCAAACAAAGCACATGCATGCGTATTAAAATATTTACATTATATATGTAAATTCTGTCAATCCATATGAATGAGTATGATGCACGTGAATTCAGCAGCGTGCAGGTGCGCACGCAAAAAGCACTTGTTTGTATGTGGGTGGGTGTGCGTGCACAGGGCACATTTCCAGGCTTGTAATGTTGTGCGTAGGAGAACTGCTTGCGTACAGAGCTCTGTCTGCCTCAGCAGTACAGCATCTGCCGTGTGATCTTCCGAGCTCTTGCTCTCTCTCTGAATATTTTAACACTGAGAATACTGCTATTTCCATGGAAACCGGAAAAGCTCAGTCAGAAGGATTCAGAAAGAATGAAGAGGGCAGAGGGAAAGGGCCCTTCTTTGGTTCTTGGAGACTTAAGCTTCAAGAGATGAGCATAAGATGGGAGGGGAGGAGAGTGGCCGGACACTATCTGATCTGGCGTACCATCTAAACAATTTAACAAATTAGAAAAACGATTTTATAGTGTTTATTAATTTGTATGACAGATAACTTCACAAAAATGTCATCTCAGAAAGAATACTACTGCTAGAGACAAGAAAATAAATTTAAAAAATCCCCAGCTACATCCTTTAGGTTAGATCCTAGTCTTGATAAAAAAAAAGATATATGCATGTATGTATATCTATACAGGTGGCCCTCGTTTTACAACGGTTCAATTTACACCGTTTCAGAATAACAACCTTTTTTTCCAGTCATGTGACTGCTATTGAAAAGCATTGAGAAGCAGTGCATTTATTAAAATAGCCAGTAGGTGGAGCTGTCCGATTGTGTTGCAGTAAAGCCAAGCAAGCTGAAATTAATCATATTAACCCCTTAAGGACCAGCGACGTACCCTGTATGTCGCTGGCCTTTTTTTGGGACTTGATTGTTTTATAGCGCGGTCTTGCTACCAGCGTTGAGACTGCTCTATTCCACAAAGCCTTCTGGAGGGAGGGCATTAATAGCGTGTTCTTGCTAGACTTGTGCTATTATGTCCTAAAAAAACCTAAACGACCAGTGACATACAGGGTACATTGTGGTCATTAAGGGGTTAACCAGACCTGAGCTATCGAGCAGATTTCAAAGGAACAAGATCTTCCTGTCTATAAATCAGTCCAGATTGGAATGCATAGAAAGAACTGTTTGCAGAAAATGTCTGTGTTGTGTGATTATTTTATTAGGTTTATAATGCTGTTTAGCATTTAAAGTCTTCATTTTATAGCTTTAAAAATAATGTATTAGGTGTTACTTATCACAATTTTGAGAGGGGCCTGAAACCTATCTCCCTCACTTCCCACTGACTTACATTATAAACTGGGTTTCAATTTACAACGGTTTCGATTTACAACCATTCCTTCTGGAACCTAACCCCGGCGTAAACTGAGGGCTACCTGTATATCAATAAATATTTTTTCTAACCTTCCTCTATTTTTTTTCAAGAGGTGGTTTCAGTAATTGTATTGCCATAAATATTCCATGTATGTCTGTGTTGGTATGATATTCATCAGCTCCTACTGAGCATGTGCAAAAATTCACAAAATATACGTATATGCATTTGTGATTGGCTGATGGCTGTCACATGGTACAGTATGAGTTGAAATATACATAACTTTGAAATTTGTCAGAAAAAAAATCTACTACTCATTTGAAGTTCAGTTGTCTTTTAATCAAGCTTTTGTTGATTATGCAAATCTACTGTATCTACTGGTCCTTTAAACAGCCTATAAAGAGGGGAGTTCACTAGTATTTCTAATAACGCAATGGAAAGAAGTGCTATTTATTGTGTAAGCATTTTACTGCTTGCTATTTGACACAGTAATCTTAAATGGACATTAAGGGCAAGATTACAAGTGGAGCTCTAAATTTAACGCTCTGGCTGTGTGCTAACTGCACTAGAAGTAAGCTGTTTGCACGTGTCGTGCAGCACGCGTATTACAAGTTGCAAATAAAAAGCTATTGTTGGCGCACTAACCCGACGCGCGCAAATAGCTTACTTCTAGCACAATTAAAATATCGTAGACGGCGCCAACGTATTCCCCATATATGTCAATGGAGCAAGAAAATGGGGGGGAAAAACACCCATACTCATGCGCTAACTTAAATCGCCATAAACCCCCTACTCAAAGTAACCCACAACACTATTAAACCCTAAACCACCATAACCCCCATCACAAAGTTATTTAGCTGCCCAGGAGAAAAAAAAACACCCTAATCTTAAAAAACAAAAACCCACCCAAAAAAAACCTTACACTAAACTCCGAAGATGGTGCTCACCACAGATTAATCCATGAGGCAGCACTCCATCTTCACCCTGGCGACGCTCCATCTTCTCATCTTCATTTTGGCTGCAATCTTCATTTATCTTTTTCTTCCAAGCAGCGATCTTCATCCATCGTCTTATCTTAATCCTGGCGACGATCTTCATCCATCTTCTTATCTTCATCCTGGCGACGATCTTCATCCATCTTCTTATCTTCTGTCCGCGACGTCCTCTTCATGCAATCACCAGCCGCACACTGAATTTTGAATGTGAGGTAACCCCATTATATAGGGGTACCCTTGCATTCCTATTGGCTGATTTTCAATTTCAAATCAGTCAATAGAATGAAAGCCTTTTCTATTGGCTGATTTGAATATGAGATTGAAAATCAGTCAATAGGGCAATTTTTATAGTTAAAAGGACTGTCAACACCAGAATTTTTGTTGTCTAAAAAGATAGATAATCCCTTTATTACCCATTCCCCAGTTTTGTATAACCAAAACAGCTATGATACACTTTTTACTTCTGTGATTACCTTATATCTAAGCCTCTGCAAATTGCCCCCTTATTTCAGTTCTTTTGACAGACTTGCATTTTAGGCAATCAGTGCTTACTCCTAGGTAACTCCTAGGTATAGATAACATTGAGCGTGAGCTCAATGTTATCTATATGACACAAATAAACTAACGCCCTCTAGTGGTGTAAAACTGTAAAAATGCATTCACAGAAGGAGGCAGCCTTCAAGGTCTAACAAATTAGCATATGAGCCTACCTAGGTTTAGCTTTCAACTAAGAATACCAAGAGAACAAAGCAAAATTACATGCCCTATCTGAATCATGAAAACATAGTTTATGCTTACCTGATAAATTTATTTCTCTTGTAGTGTATCCAGTCCACGGATCATCCATTACTTGTGGGATATTCTCCTTCCCAACAGGAAGTTGCAAGAGGATCACCCACAGCAGAGCTGCTATATAGCTCCTCCCCTCACTGCCATATCCAGTCATTTGACCGAAACAAGACGAGAAAGAAGAAACCATAGGGTGCAGTGGTGACTGTAGTTTAATTAAAATTTAGACCTGCCTTAAAAGGACAGGGCGGGCCGTGGACTGGATACACTACAAGAGAAATAAATTTATCAGGTAAGCATAAATTATGTTTTCTCTTGTTAAGTGTATCCAGTCCACGGATCATCCATTACTTGTGGGATACCAATACCAAAGCTAAAGTACACGGATGATGGGAGGGACAAGGCAGGAACTTAAACGGAAGGAACCACTGCCTGTAGAACCTTTCTCCCAAAAACAGCCTCCGAAGAAGCAAAAGTGTAAAATTTGTAAAATTTTGAAAAGGTGTGAAGCGAAGACCAAGTCGCAGCCTTGCAAATCTGTTCAACAGAGGCCTCATTTTTAAAGGCCCAGGTGGAAGCCACAGCTCTAGTAGAATGAGCTGTAATCCTTTCAGGGGGCTACTGTCCAGCAGTCTCATAGGCTAAGTGTATTATGCTCCGAAGCCAAAAGGAGAGAGGTTGTCGAAGCTTTTTGACCTCTCCTCTGTCCAGAGTAAACGACAAACAGGGCAGATGTTTGACGAAAATCTTTAGTAGCCTGTAAGTAAAACTTCAAGGCACGGACTACGTCCAGATTATGCAAAAGACATTTCTTCTTTGAAGAAGGATTAGGACACAATGATGGAACAACAATCTCTTGATTGATATTCCTGTTAGAAACCACCTTAGGTAAAAACCCAGGTTTGGTACGCAGAACTACCTTGTCTGAATGAAAAATCAGATAAGGAGAATCACAATGTAAGGCAGATAACTCAGAGACTCTTCGAGCCGAGGAAATAGCTATCAAAAACAGAAATTTCCAAAATAAAAGTTTAATATCAATGGAATGAAGGGGTTCAAACGGAACTCCCTGAAGAACTTTAAGAACCAAGTTTAAGCTCCACGGGGGAGCAACAGTTTTAAACACAGGCTTAATCCTAACCAAAGCCTGACAAAATGCCTGGACGTCTGGAACTTCTGCCAGACGCTTGTGCAAAAGAATAGACAGAGCAGAGATCTGTCCTTTTAAAGAACTAGCTGATAAGCCTTTGTCCAAACCCTCTTGGAGAAAGGACAATATCCTAGGAATCCTAACCTTACTCCATGAGTAACTCTTGGATTCACACCAATAAAGATATTTACGCCATATTTTATGGTAGATTTTCCTGGTGACAGGCTTCCGAGCCTGTATTAAGGTATCAATGACTGACTCGGAGAAGCCACGCCTTGATAGAATCAAGCGTTCAATCTCCATGCAGTCAGTCTCAGAGAAATTAGATTTGGATGATTGAAAGGACCTTGTATTAGAAGGTCCTGCCTCAGAGGCAGAGTCCATGGTGGAAGAGATGACATGTCCACTAGGTCTGCATACCAGGTCCTGCGTGGCCACGCAGGCGCTATCAGAATCACTGATGCTCTCTCCTGTTTGATTTTGGCAATCAGTCGAGGGAGCAGAGGAAACGGCGGAAACACATAGGCCAGGTTGAAGAACCAAGGAGCTTCTAGAGCATCTATCAGCGTTGCTCCCGGGTCCCTGGACCTGGATCCGTAACAAGGAAGCTTGGCGTTCTGGCGAGACGCCATGAGATCCAGTTCTGGTTTGCCCCAACGATGGACCAGTTGATCAAACACCTCCAGATGGAGTTCCCACTCCCCCGGATGAAAAGTCTGACGACTTAGAAAATCCGCCTCCCAGTTCTCTACGCCTGGGATGTGGATTGCGGACAGGTGGCAAGAGTGAGACTCTGCCCAGCGAATTATCTTTGAGACTTCTAACATCGCTAGGGAACTCCTGGTTCCCCCTTGATGGTTGATGTAAGCCACATTCGTGATGTTGTCCGACTGAAATCTGATGAACCTCAGTGTTGCTAACTGAGGCCAAGCTAGAAGAGCATTGAATATTGCTCTTAACTCCAGAATATTTATTGGGAGGAGTTTCTCCTCCTGAGTCCACGATCCCTGAGCCTTCAGGGAGTTCCAGACTGCGCCCCAACCTAGAGGGCTGGCATCTGTTGTTACAATCGTCCAATCTGGCCTGCGAAAGGTCATACCCTTGGACAGATGGACCCGAGAAAGCCACCAGAGAAGAGAATCTCTGGTCTCTTGATCCAGATTTAGTAGAGGGGACAAATCTGAGTAATCCCCATTCCACTGACTTAGCATGCATAATTGCAGCGGTCTGAGATGCAGGCGCGCAAATGGCACTATGTCTATTGCCGCTACCATTAAGCCGATTACTTCCATGCACTGAGCCACTGACGGGCGTGGAATGGAATGAAGGACACGGCAAGCATTTAGAAGTTTTGATAACCTGGACTCCGTCAGGTAAATTTTCATCTCTACAGAATCTATAAGAGTCCCTAGGAAGGAGACTCTTGTGAGTGGTGATAGAGAACTCTTTTCCACGTTCACTTTCCACCCATGCGACCTCAGAAATGCCAGAACTATCTCTGTATGAGACTTGGCAATTTGAAAGCTTGACGCCTGTATCAGGATGTCGTCTAGATACGGAGCCACCGCTATGCCTCGGGGTCTTAGAACCGCCAGAAGTGAGCCCAGAACCTTTGTAAAAATTCTCGGGGCAGTGGCCAACCCGAAGGGAAGAGCTACAAATTGGTAATGCCTGTCTAGAAAGGCAAACCTTAGGAACCGATGATGATCTTTGTGAATCGGTATGTGAAGGTAGACATCCTTTAAGTCCACTGTGGTCATGTACTGACCCTCTTGGATCATGGGTAGGATGGTCCGAATAGTTTCCATTTTGAATGATGGAACTCTGAGGAATTTGTTTAAGATCTTTAGATCCAAGATTGGTCTGAAGGTTCCCTCTTTCTTGGGAACCACAAACAGATTTGAATAAAATCCCTGTCCTTGTTCCGTCCGCGGAACTGGATGGATCACTCCCATTACTAGGAGGTCTTGCACACAGCTTAGGAATGCCTCTTTCTTTCTCTGGTTTGCTGATAACCTTGAAAGATGAAATTTTCCTTGTGGAGGAGAAGTTTTGAAGTCCAGAAGATATCCCTGAGATATGATCTCCAATGCCCTGGGATCCTGAACATCTCTTGCCCACTCCTGGGCGAAGAGAGAAAGTCTGCCCCCCACTAGATCCGTTTCCGGATAGGGGGCTGTTCCTTCATGCTGTCTTGGGGGCAGCAGCAGGCTTTCTGGCCTGCTTGCCCTTGTTCCAGGACTGGTTAGGTTTCCAGGCCTGTCTGGAATGAGCAACAGTTCCCTCTTGTTTTGAAGCGGAGGAAGTTGATGCTGCTCCTGCCTTGAAATTTCGAAAGGCACGAAAATTAGACTGTTTGGCCTTTGATTTGGCCCTGTCCTGAGGAAGGGTATGACCCTTGCCTCCAGTAATGTCAGCAATAATTTCCTTCAAGCCAGGCCCGAATAAGGTCTGCCCCTTGAAAGGAATGTTGAGTAATTTAGACTTTGAAGTCACGTCAGCTGACCAGGATTTAAGCCATAGCGCCCTACACGCCTGGATGGCGAATCCGGTATTCTTAGCCGTTAGTTTAGTCAAATGAACAATGGCATCAGAAACAAATGAGTTAGCTAGCTTAAGCGTTCTAAGCTTGTCAATAATTTCATTCAATGGAGCTGTCTGGATGGCCTCTTCCAGGGCCTCAAACCAGAATGCCGCCGCAGCAGTCACAGGCGCAATGCATGCAAGCGGCTGTAAAATAAAACCTTGTTGAATAAACATTTTCTTAAGGTAACCCTCCAATTTTTTATCCATTGGATCTGAAAAAGCACAGCTGTCCTCAACCGGGATAGTGGTACGCTTTCCTAAAGTAGAAACTGCTCCCTCCACCTTAGGGACCGTCTGCCATAAGTCCCGTGTAGTGGCGTCTATTGGAAACATTTTTCTAAATATAGGAGGTGGGGAAAAGGGCACACCGGGTCTATCCCACTCCTTGCTAATAATTTCTGTAAGCCTTTTAGGTATAGGAAAAACGTCAGTACACACCGGCACCGCATAGTATCTATCCAGCCTACACAATTTCTCTGGAATTGCAACTGTGTTACAGTCATTCAGAGCAGCTAATACCTCCCCAAGCAATACACGGAGGTTCTCAAGCTTAAATTTAAAATTAGAAATCTCTGAATCAGGTTTCCCCCGAGTCAGAGATGTCACCCACAGACTGAAGCTCTCCGTCCTCATGTTCTGCATACTGTGACGCAGTATCAGACATGGCTCTAACAGCATTTGCGCGCTCTGTATCTCTCCTAACCCCAGAGCTATCGCGCTTGCCTCTTAATTCAGGCAATCTAGATAATACCTCTGACAGGGTATTATTTATGATTGCAGCCATGTCCTGCAAGGTAATCGCTATGGGCGTCCCTGATGTAATTGGCGCCATATTAGCGTGCGTCCCCTGAGCGGGAAGCGAAGGGTCTGACACGTGGGGAGAGTTAGTCGGCATAACTTCCCCCTCGACAGAACCCTCTGGTGATAATTCTTTTATAGATAAAGACTGATCTTTACTGTTTAAGGTGAAATCAATACATTTAGTACACATTCTCCTATGGGGCTCCACCATGGCTTTCAAACATAATGAACAAGTAGGTTCCTCTGTGTCAGACATGTTTAAACAGACTAGCAATGAGACTAGCAAGCTTGCAAAACACTTTAAAACAAGTTTACAAGCAATATAAAAAACGTTACTGCGCCTTTAAGAAACACAAATTTTGAAATAACAGTGAAAAAATGCAGTTACACTAACGAAATTTTTACAGTGTATGTAATAAGTTAGCAGAGCATTGCAGCATTGCACCCACTTGCAAATGGATGATTAACCCCTTAATACCAAAAACGGAATAACAAATGACAAAAAAGTTTTTTAAACAGTCACAGCTCTACTGTGGCTTTTTACCTCCCTCAATACGACTTTTGAAGCCTTTTGAGCCCTTCAGAGAAGTCCTGGATCATGCAGGAAGAAGCTGGATGTCTGTGTCTGTAATTTTTGCTGTGCAAAAAAAACGCCAAAATAGGCCCCTCCCACTCATATTACAACAGTGGGAAGCCTCAGGGAACTGTTTCTAGGCAAAATTCAAGCCAGACATGTGGAAAAAACTAGGCCCCAATAAGTTTTATCACCAAACATATGTAAAAAACGATTTAACATGCCAGCAAACGTTTTAAAATACACTTTTATAAGAGTATGTATCTCTATTAATAAGCCTGATACCAGTCGCTATCACTGCATTTAAGGCTTTACTTACATTACTTCGGTATCAGCAGCATTTTCTAGCAAATTCCATCCCTAGAAAAATATTTTAACTGCACATACCTTATTACAGGAAAACCTGCACGCTATTCCCCCTCTGAAGTTACGTCACTCCTCAGAATATGTGAGAACAGCAAAGGATCTTAGTTACTTCTGCTAAGATCATAGAAAACGCAGGCAGATTCTTCTTCTAAATACTGCCTGAGATAAACAGTACACTCTGGTACCATTTAAAAATAACAAACTTTTGATTGAAGAAATAAACTAAGTATAAAACACCACAGTCCTCTTACGACCTCCATCTTAGTTGAGAGTTGCAAGAGAATGACTGGATATGGCAGTGAGGGGAGGAGCTATATAGCAGCTCTGCTGTGGGTGATCCTCTTGCAACTTCCTGTTGGGAAGGAGAATATCCCACAAGTAATGGATGATCCGTGGACTGGATACACTTAACAAGAGAAAGTTTATTTTGGACTTGACTGTCCCTTTAATTTATTGTAAAGGTTTGTAAACTTTTTTTTCCAGAAAAAGAACTGACACTTTAGGACAATGCTCTACAAAAGGCCATTTTAAGGGCTATTTCTGTAGTTTAGTGTGAGTAAAGTTTTTTTTATTTTGGGGTGGGGTTTTTTAAGTGGGGTTTCAGAATATGCATAACTGTTTATTTATTTTTGGTAATTTGTTGTTTTTTGTAATGGTAGGTGATTTTACGATTGTCATTTATTTGTATAGCGGTGCGTAATTCTGTACCACTCTCCTTATCCTAGAGTACAGGCCATGCAAACAATGTATTATCTAGAAAATGCTATGCTTCTGGCACCTTGAAGAATTGGAGGGTTACAAGAATAATATGTTGGTGCTCATCAGCCTAGCACCAACTGTCAGTACCAGAGAAGTGTTATGTTTACTTGGAAGGGTCAAAGCCTCATGGCAAACTTAAGTCTGGAGGTTACATATCCTATTGACATATGATTCAGCAGCTTAGGTCATTTTTCACAGTTGTATTCGACAGGGATCAGCCCATACAAGATTATATTAAACAGGTCCATTGTCCCTTGGGCAGGTCCAACGCCTGCATAGAGCTAGCTACAGGGCCATGTTCATAGATCTTCTTGTATTCTATCTGTTCTGCTCTCTGATCTGAGCTGTGCACAGGCTCACCCGGGTGCCCCCGCTCAGTGTTTCTAGTTTTACATTCCAGCTGCGCTACAACAGCTTGTATTTATCCGTCTCCACCAGGACACAACCTTTATCTCTTGTGTTCTAGAGAGGAAAATCTGTTGTTTACACAATACTCGGTTGAGATACAGTAATCTGCTGCCTCATGTCTTGTTCAGAGATCGTAAAATGACAATGGTACAAGCCAGGTACAGATGAGAGTGTGTGCGACGATCCAATCGACTGTGTATATTCTAAAGCATAATGACTTGCCCAGGCAACATGGTATATCGTTTTTGTGTCTATAAGTATTATCAATTTCTGTAAAAATAATAGTTCATTTTTCTTTAAAAGGTGACATTACATTGCAGATCAACATTTAAGCATAGGAAAGAAATGTTCAGTTTTTATTTTTTGATTTTGCTTATTTATATAATGAACTTACATTTTCTTTTGCCTCCAAGCCAACCCCTGCTTCCACAGTTATCTTTTTAATTTGTTTTTTAGATGGGGGTGATACAGGCAGTCAGAGTCTGTACTTGAATAGAAAATCTCCTGAACAGGTCTCTGATCAGCCCCTCTTAAAGTGATTGTAAACTTAAACAATTATTTCAGTATTTGTAATAAAAAAAGTAAATGATGGGCACTTTCATTCATCAAAATCATTGTAGACGCTAAAATATATAAATATTTACCCTTTCATTTTGTTATACATTCCGCCGTTCCTCCGCCCGCAATGCATAGTCTATTTCAGTGTAAATATGACTAATTACACTATAGCCAGTCGCAACGTGCCCCCTATTGGCTACAGCGTGATTTGTGAAGTGTAGGGACAGCCCCACTGTATTGGAGAGCCCCACTGTGGCCCCAGAAACTTAGGCTGAACAAGACTGGCAAGACTGACATAAGAAAGATAATACTATGCAATGTGTGAGATAATGATTCATTCCAGGGGATTTTGTTGAGGAACTATGAGCTGGTGCTTTGTTTGATTAAGATTTATAGGGCTTCAAAATTGCTTCTGCATTTTAGAAATGGTCTTGTCAATGCAGTCATTTACAAGCCAACATGAAGATATGTGTCAGCTGATTACTGTGTGTGCTGATTTTATTTGCTTACTGAAAAAAATTTGTTGATTGCTTGGTTGGATCTGCAATCATCTGTGTATGAGTGTGTGTGCATGAATGTGTGTTCATGCTCATGAGTTGGTGTGCGTGCCATGCACGTGCATTATTGTGTGTGCATGAGTCTGTGTGTATGCATGTGCATTGTCATGTGTGCATAAGTCTGTGTGCATGCATGTGCATTGTCATGTGTGCATGAGTCTGTGTATATGCATCTGCTTTGTCATGTGTGCATGAGTCAGTGTGCATGCATGTGCATAATCATGTGTGCATTTACCTGGGTGTGTGCAAATAATTATTTGAAGGTTAAGCACAGAGCTCCCGACTGCCCTGCAATGTTTAGGATTGTCACGGTTTGAAAGCTTTTGCCACTGTCCCCTGCATCTCTCCTCGCCTGGAGTGAAAGGTGAAATCAGGGACCCCCTAGTCATGCCCAGTCACCTACAGCACACTCAGTGTCACCCCAGGGAACTTAATAGGTATATTGGGTTTCATAATGTAAGTTTATAGAGAGGTCATTGAAGTTACCAATTAACTCAAGCCCCTGATATTTTACCTACCCCCCCCAGGAGTGAGAGTGTAATTTTATATATTTGTATATTTGTTCTTGATTACATATGTACATACAGATAACTAAAACGATCACATAATTCAATGTATATTAAAGGGGAAGTAAACACTTTACAGCTCCATTTTAGTGATACAATAACGGCTGGGTGGTGCAACTAGTGCTGCTGACTGGATCAGTGGCAGTTTCCGCACTGGACCAGCACATAGCTTTGTAGTGTCGCTAGTGATAAAATGACTCGCTCTAAAGAATCAGAGCATTTCATTTTATCACTATAATGGCCCTTTAAAATTGTAATAGAAAATGTTTAAAGGGACACAAAACTCAATTCATTTTACACAACTTTCCAGTTTCCAATTTACTTCTATGATCTAATTTGCTTCTTTTTTAGATATAATTTGTTGAAATGCATATCTAATTAGGCTCTGAAGCAGCAGTGCTCTACTGGGAGATAGCTGAACACATCAGGTGAACCAATGACAAGAGGCATATATGTGCAGCCACCAATCATCAGTTAGATCTCAATAGTGCATGGCTGCACCTGAGCCTACCTAGGTATGCATTTCAACAAAGGATACCAATAAATTATATAATAGAAGTAAGTAAATTGCATGCTCTATCTGAATCCTGAAATAATCTTTGGGGGTTTTATGTCCCTTTAACTATGCAATATAAAACAACTGTAAAAGTATTTATTTATGCCCCTTTTTATGTAATTCAAGCTTGAAAACTGTGGATTTTCCATTCCTGAAAACTGAAAGAGCACATGGCAGACTTCACAAGCCTAACCCTGACACATAGAAATCTCTGATTTACAGTGTTATAATTTTCTTATAATTTATGCTGCAGTAAAACAGTCCGGATTGGCTCCTCCAAATAAGGAAAGTGGTGGGTGGAGTTTGAGCATTGTACAACAATTGCTGAAAACAAGATGTTAATCTGTTCTAATAACATTCAGACGCTGCTGATATGCTTATCTATTGAAAGACTGCAGAAATATTTTGTAATTACAAGGTGTTTGCTGTCCCTTTAATGATTCAGTGAGTGAGGTATATAAAAATAACTCTGAAAGTTGATTTGGATGAAACAGTCTTTTTAAATAACAGCAGTATTGCGGAAATCACTGGCAATGAATGGGTTAAAAGTAAAGCTCATGCATGAGTGGGTCATGAACTTGTAGATTACTGCTGAAGTGTGTGAGTGCAACCTGGTGTGGTTTTGCTCCTGGCAAACTAGATGAGGTCTCACAGAATAACACGATGCTGTGAGCTGTTAGAGGTTTGCTTCTGTGCTGCAGTGTGGGATCCAGGTCAATTTGATTTTATACAAACTAACAGTTCCTGCATTTGTTTATCAGCATGTAAAGGAAAAAGAACATTTGTTTTGCTTGGTCTGTTTGTCTCACCCTTTGTGCCAACCTGTGCATAAAGAAGAAGCAAAGCCAAACACACCTTAAACATTGTTTTAGCTTTGGTAGTTCATTCACACTGTGTACAGCCTGTTAGATTCTAGTTCTGGCACAGCTCAGCACCTGGGTTGTGTTCAAGACTAACATATAACATTGAAAAGGACAGGTACACAATGCCAGCAGGCCAGATATCACAGTAACAAAGGGCATATATAGATTTGTTCATGGGGCATTGTTCATCATGGAAACTGTAAATATATATTTCTCTTGTTAAGTGTATCCAGTCCACGGATCATCCATTACTTGTGGGATATTCTCATTCCCAACAGGAAGTTGCAAGAGGACACCCACAGCAGAGCTGTAATATAGCTCCTCCCCTAACTGTCATAGCCAGTCATTCTCTTGCAACTCTCAACAAGCTAGGATGTTGTAGGAGAGAGTGGTTAAATATAGTTAGTTTATTTTCTTCAATCAAAAGTTTGTTATTTTTAAATAGTACCGGAGTTGTGCTATTTTATCTCAGGCAGTAAATAGAAGAAGAATCTGCCTGAGGTTTCTATGATCTTAGCAGGTTGTAACTAAGATCCATTGCTATTCTCACATATGTCTGAGGGGATTACACAAATGAGGTAACTTCAGCGAGAGAATGGCGTGCAGTTTATTATGCTATCAGGTATGTGCAGTTATAATTTTTTCTAGAGATGGAAAACACTAGAAAATGCTGCTGATACCAGATTAATGTAAGTTAAGCCTGAATACAGTGATTTAATAACGACTGGTATCATGCTTACTCCCAGGGGTAATACCCTTATGATATTGCAATATAAACGTTTGCTGGCATGTTTAATCGTTTTTATATATGCATTGGTGATAAAACTTTATTGGGGCCTAGTTTTTTCCACATGGCTGGCTTAAATTTTGACTAGAAACAGTTTTACTGAGGCTTTCCACTGTTATAGTATAAAAGTTACAGTTGGTGCAGTTAAAATTACAAACTGTGACATCCAGCTTCCCTCAGGAGTCCCCTGTATGTGATATAGGACATCTCTAAAGGGCTCAAAGGCTTTCCAAAGTCGTTTATTGGGGAAGGTAGGACCACAGCTTGCTGTGGCAGTTGGTTGTGACTGTTAAAAAAAAAAAAACAAAAAAAAAAAACACGTCTATTTCGTTTTTTTATCCGTTTTTTGAACTAAGGGGTTAATCATCCATTTGCAAGTGGATGCAATGCTCTGCTAGCCTATTACATACACTGTAAAAATTTCGTTCGATTTACTGCATTTTTTCACTGTTTTTCAAATTCTGACAACATTTGTTTCTCTTAAAGGCACAGTACCGTTTTTTATATTTGCTTGTTAACTTGATTTAAAGTGTTTTCCAAGCTTGCTAGTCTCATTGCTAGTCTGTATAAACATGTCTGACATAGAAGAAACTCCTTGTTCATTATGTTTAAAAGCCATGGTGGAACCCCCTCTTAGAATGTGTACCAAATGTACTGATTTCATTTTATGCAATAAAGATCATATTCTGTTTTTAAAAAAATTTAACACCAGAGGAATCTGACGAGGGGAAAGTTATGCCGACTAACTCTCCCCAGGTGTCAGACCCTTTGACTCCCGCCCAAGGGACTCACGCTCAAATGGCGCCAAGTACATCTAGGGCGCCCATAGCGTTTACTTTACAAGACATGGCGGCAGTCATGGATAATGCACTGTCAGCGGTATTAGCCAGACTACCTGAACTTAGAGGTTAGCGAGATAGCTCTGTGGTGAGACAAAATGCAGAGCATACTGACGCTTTTAAGAACCATGTCTGATGCGGCCTCACAATATGCAGAAGCTGAGGAGGGAGAGCTTCAGTCAGTGGGTGATGTTAATGACTCAGGAAAGATACCTGATTCTAATATTTCTACATTTAAATTTAAGCTTGAACACCTCCGCGTGTTACTTAGGGAGGTTTTAGCTGCTCTGAATGACTGTGATACCATTGCAGTGCCAGAGAAATTTTGTAGACTGGATAAATGCTTTGCAGTGCCGGTGTGTACTGATGTTTTTCCAATACCTAAAAGGTTTACAGAAATTATTAATAAGGAATGGGATAGACCAGGTGTGCCGTTCTCTTCCCCTCCTATTTTTAGAAAAATGTTTTCCAATAGACGCCACCACATGGGACTTATGGCAGACAGTCCCTAAGGTGGAGGGAGCAGTTTCTACTCTAGCAAAGCGTACTACTATCCCTGTCGAGGACAGTTGTGCTTTTTTAGAGCCAATGGATAAAAAATTAGAAGGTTACCTTAAGAAAATATTTATTCAACAAGGTTTTATCCTACAGCCCATTGCATGCATTGCCCCTGTCACTGCTGCTGCGGCGTACTGGTTTGAGTCTCTGGAAGAGGCTTTACAGGTAGAGACTCCATTGGATGACATACTTGGCAAACTTAGAGCACTTAAGCTAGCCAATTATTTTATTTCTGATGCCATTGTTCATTTGAATAAACTAACGGCTAAGAATTCTGGTTTTGCTATACAGGCGCGCAGAGCGCTATGGCTTAAATCATGGTCAGCTGACGTGACTTTAAAATCTAAGCTACTTAACATTCCCTTCAAGGGGCAGACCCTATTCGGGCCTGGTTTGAAGGAGATTATTGCTGATATCACGGGAGGAAAAGGTTGTGCCCTTCCTCAGGACAGGTCCAAATCTAGGGCCAAACAGTCTAATTTTCGTGCCTTTCGAAACTTCAAGGCAGGTGCGGCATCAACTTCCTCTAATAATAAACAAGAGGGAACTTTTGCTCAATCCAAGACGGTCTGGAGACCAAACCAGACCTGGAAAAAGGGTAAGCAGGTCAAAAAGCCTGCTGCTGCCTCTAAGACAGCATGAAGGAATGACCCCCTATCCAGTAACGGATCTAGTAGGGGGCAGACTTTCACTCTTCGCCCAGGCGTGGGCAAGAGATGTTCAGGATCCCTGGGCGTTGGAAATTATATCTCAGGGATATCTTCTGGACTTCAAAGCTTCCCCCCCAAAAGGGAGATTTCACCTTTCACAATTATCTGCAAACCAGATAAAGAGTGAGGCATTCTTACAATGTGTACGAGACCTCCTAGTTATGGGAGTGATCCATCCAGTTCCAAAGGAGGAACAGGAACTGGGTTTTTACTCAAATCTGTTTGTGGTTCCCAAAAAAGAGGGAACCTTCAGACCGATTTTGGATCTAAAGATCTTAAACAAATTCCTCAAAGTTCCGTCCAAGATGGAAACTATTCGTACCATCCTACCACTGATCCAGGAGGGTCAATATATGACTACAGTGGATCTAAAGGATGCTTATCTTCACTTTCCGATACACAAAGATCATCATCGGTTTCTCAGGTTTGCCTTTCAAGACAGGCATTACCAGTTGTAGCTCTTCCCTTTGGATTAGCTACAGCCCCAAGAATCTTTACAAAGGTTCTAGGGTCGCTTTTGGCGGTCCTAAGGCCGCGGGGCATAGCAGTAGCCCCTTATTTAGACGACATCCTGATACAGGCATCAAACTTCCAAATTGCCAAGTCTCATACGGACGTAGTACTGGCATTTCTGAGGTCGCATGGGTGGAAAGTGAACAAGGAAAAGTGTTCTCTATCGCCACTCACAAGAGTTTCCTTTCTAGGGACTCTGATAGATTCTGTAGAAATTAAAATTTACCTTGACGGAGTCCAGGTTATCAAAGCTTCTAAATTCCTGTCGGGTTCTTCATTCCATTCCGCGCCCTTTGGTGGCTCAGTGTATGGAAGTAATTGGCTTAATGGTAGCGGCAATGGACATAGTGCCGTTTGCACGCTTACATCTCAGACCGCTGCAACTATCCAGGCTCAGTCAGTGGAGCGGGGATTACACAGATTTGGCCCCTCAACTGAATCTGGACCAAGAGACCAGGGATCCTCTTCCCTGGTGGCTATCTCGGGTCCATCTGTCCAAAGGTATGACCTTCGCAGGCCAGATTGGACTATTGTAACAACAAATGCCAGCCTTCTAGGTTGGGGTGCAGTCTGGAACTCCCTGAAGGCTCAGGGATCGTGGACTCAGGAGGAGTCTCTCCTTCCAATAAATATTCTGGAACTAAGAGCGATATTCAAGGCTCTTCAGGTTTGGCCTCAGTTAGCAACTCTGAGGTACATCAGATTTCAGTCGGTCAACATCACGACTGTAGCTTACATCAACCATCGAGGGGGAACAAGAAGTTCCCTAGAGATGTTAGAAGTTTCAAAAATAATTCACTGGGCAGAGATTCACTCTTGCCACCTATCAGCTATCCATATCCCAGGTGTAGAGCACTGGGAGGCGGATTTTCTAAGTCGTCAGACTTTTCATCCGGGAGAGTGGGAACTCCATTCGGAGGTATTTGCACAACTGATTCTCCGTTGGGGCAAACCAGAACTGGATCTCATGGCGTCTCGCCAGAATGCCAAGCTTCCGTGTTACGGATCCAGGTCCAGGGATCCCAAGGCGACACTGATAGATACTCTAGCAGTGCCCTGGTCTTTCAACCTGGCTTTTGTGTTTCCACCGTTTCCTCTGCTCCCTCGACTGATTGCCAAGATCAAGCAGGAGAGAGCATCGGTGATTCTGATAGCACCTGCGTGGCCACGCAGGACCTGGTATGCAGATCTAGTGGACATGTCATCCTTTCCACCATGGTCTCAGCCTCTGAGACAGGACCTTCTACTTCAGGGTCCTTTCAACCATCCAAATCTAATTTCTCTGAGGCTGACTGCCTGGAGATTGAATGCTTGATTTTATCAAAGCGTGGCTTCTCCGAGTCAGTTATTGATACCTTAATACAGGCACGAAAGCCTGTCACCAGGAAAATTTACCATAAGGTATGGCGTAGATATCTTTATTGGTGTGAATCCAAGGGTTACTCATGGAGTAAAGTCAGGATTCCTAGGATTTTATCTTTTCTCCAAGAAGGTTTGGAAAAAGGATTGTCAGCTAGTTTCTTAAAGGGACAGATTTTTGCTCTGTCTATTCTTTTGCACTAGCGTCTGGCAGATGTTCCAGACATTCAGGCATTTTGTCAGGCTTTAGTTTGAATCAAGCCTGTGTTTAAACCTGTTGCTCCACCATGGAGCTTAAACTTGGTTCTTAAGGTTCTTCAAGGAGTTCCGTTTGAACCTCTTCATTCCATAGATAAACTTTTATCTTGGAAAGTTCTTTTTTTTTTTTTTTTTTTTGGTAGCTATTTCCTCGGCTCGTAGAGTCTCTGAGCTATCTGCCTTACAATGTGATTCTCCTTATCTGATTTTTCATACGGATAAGGTAGTCCTGCGTACCAAACCTGGGTTCTTACCTAAGGTGGTATCTAACAAGAATATCAATCAAGAGATTGTGGTTCCATCCTTGTGTTACACAATCTGGACGTGGTCTGTGCTTTAAAGTTTTACTTACAAGCTACTAAAGATTTTCGTCAAACATCTGCTTTGTTTGTTGTCTACTCTGGACAGAGGAGAGGTCAAAAGGCTTTGGCAACCTCTTTTTCTTTTTGGCTAAGAAGCTTAATCCGCTTAGCCTATGAGACTGCTGGACAGCAGCCTCCTGAAAGGATTACAGCTCATTCCACTAGAGCTGTGGCTTCCACTTGGGCCTTTAAAAATGAGGCTTCTGTTGAACAGATTTGCAAGGCGGCGACTTGGTCTTCGCTTCATACTTTTTCAAAATTTTACAAATTTGATACTTTTGCTTCTTCGGAGGCTATATTTGGGAGAAAGGTTTTACAGGCAGTGGTTCCTTCCATTTAAGTTCCTGCCTTGTCCCTCCCTTCATCCGTGTACTTTAGCTTTGGTATTGGTATCCCACAAGTAATGGATGATCCGTGGACTGGATACACTTAACAAGAGAAAACATAATTTATGCTTACCTGATAAATTTATTTCTCTTGTAGTGTATCCAGTCCACGGCCCGCCCTGTCATTTTAAGGCAGGTAATTTTTAAATTTAAACTACAGTAACCACTACACCCTATGGTTCCTCCTTTCTTGGCTTGTTTTCGGTCGAATGACTGGCTATGACAGTTAGGGGAGGAGCTATATTACAGCTCTGCTGTGGGTGTCCTCTTGCAACTTCCTGTTGGGAATGAGAATATCCCACAAGTAATGGATGATCCGTGGAGTGGATACACTACAAGAGAAATAAATTTATCAGGTAAGCATAAATTATGTTTTTTAATGAATACGTAGGGTCAAATTAGCTTCGGTAAGATGACAAAAAAGTGCTTATTTTGATTGTCCAAAGCTACTCAAAGGTGGGGCGCGCAAAATGGGAAAACAGCTGCAGCACAAAAACATGACTAAAGATATGAATATTGTTTATGGCTACTTTGAAATGGCTGCCAAGTTCCACCCACTGATGACATCACAATCTGGGCTGCACCTAGGCACTCTGGTGAATAGCATTGACAGTGAGCCTTTTGTGACTGGACACCATATGCAGCCCAGATTGTGAGGTCGTGAGTGGGCGGAGCTTGGCAACCATTTCAAAGTGGCAAAAACAATATTAATTTTAAAATAACTTTTTTACCGTTCCTGCTGCATGATATAGAAAGGGGTGCAGGAGGCTATTTCCAGCCTAAGCTAAGGTAAGACTTTAAAGGAACAGTCAACAACAAAATTGTTATTGTTTAAAAAAAAGATAAAGCCTTTACTACCCACTCCCCAGCTTTGCACAACCAACATTGTTATATTAATATACTTTATAACATTTAAACCTCTAAATTTTTGCCTGTTTCTAAGCCACTACAGACAGCCTCTTACCACATGCATTTTTATTAGCTTTTCACAACAGGAGGCTGCTAGTTCATGTTAGCCATATATAGATAGCATTGTGCTTACGCCCGTGGAGTTGTGCACAACACAGCACTAATTGGCTAAAATGCAAGTCAATAGGTAATAAATAAAACGTCACGTGATCAGGGTAATCACAGAGCTAAAAAGTATATTAATATAACCGTGTTGGTTATGCAAAACTGGGGAATGGGTAATAAAGGGATTAGTTATCTTTTTAAACAATACATTTTTTGGAGTTGACTATCCCTTTAAGATGACTAAGGTGTAGACTGTCCCTTTAAGTATATTACAGTATTTAGACAGAATTATATTCAATTTATTTTTAAAAAATCCGATCTTTGTCCCTTAAAGTTACTTTCAATTTATTTAAAGGAACAGTATACGCTATAAGCATATTAGGTCTGCTCTCCCTGCAAGCTCAGTCCATTTCATTGGGTTGTAGTTTCAATTAGCAGGAAAAGCTATTTCATATACAAAACTATAACCAAAGAAACCATTTCACATACATTTTAATCTCTGTAAATGGTATAACATGTCATTGCCAACACAGTTAAAGGGACATGAAACCCAAAATTAATATTTTATGATTCAGTCAGAGCATACAATTTTAAACAACTTTCCAATTCACTTCTGTTATCTAATTTGCTTCCATCTCTTGGTATCCATTAATGGGAGGTAGTTGTTGAAAGGTGGCTGCACATATATGACTGTTGTAATTGGCTCACCCAATGTGTTCAGCTAGCTACCAATAGAGCATAGCTGCTCCTTCAGCAAATGTAATAATAGGAGTAAATTGGATAGTTGTTTAAATAGTTGTTGTTTCAAATTGTGTCCTTTGAACCATAAAACAAAAATGTACTTAACACTGTCCCTTTAAGGAAGTCATTCTTGTGTTAACCAAAAGATAGCGAAAGTATAATATGATTTATCATGGATGTATACTTCTATTTTTGGAAAAGAGTTGCAGCAATGTCTCTTTTTACTCCAGATTTCTGACGTGCCAGCTAAGAAAATGTGACATTCTCATTTTTTTTTTTAATAAAAGGTCCCATACCATCTGTATTACAAGGAGGACAAAGGGCATTTTCCTGCCTGTTCTTAGAAGTATACTCTAAAGATTTATTTAAGCTGAGAATTGGGGCTTTTGACCCCTGTTACCCCCATTGTGTATGCACATGATTTTGTTACTAAATGCACTGGCATAGGAGAGGTTTATGAGGATGCTTCACTGGGTTAAAATCAACTGTGGATGATCTTCTTAACAAATGACAAAGCTTGCACATCATTTCTCTTGCTTTTATACTAGGGCGGATTATATGCAACATGCACATAATAAAGCAATGTACAATTCTACTTTTCATTTATCGTAAGCAAACCACATCTCCTGCTTTATTTATTATTATAAATAATCATAATGTATTGAATCTTTAATCTCGATTCTCTATGGCTAAAATTTCAAGGTCACAGAAATATGTCCAAAACTCCAAATCCAAAGCATTGACATGTGACTAAGTGATTGGCTCCCTGCATACACATAATTCATTTTGTTATTACTAAAGACAGGATAAAGGGACACACTCCCCGTGATTTCAGCAGGACTGTACCACTTGGCCCTGGGGGAGGGGGAATCAATGCATTTCCCTATATTACAGCCTTCATTTGCAATTTAATGCTAACATGTATATTAATAAAATTACTGAATCATTTATTTTTTACTAGCAGATGATTTTGATGGAGAAGCAGTCTGTGATAAAGGCTTTTAATATGAATGGAGGTCACATAGGAATTGAGAACTCTTTGTGTCCCCATCTCAGAGAGACATATAACCTACTGTATAGTTTTTAGAATGGTAAATATAATAGCAGAGAGATGGAAATGAAAAGCCTTCCCCCACTCTCCCTTGCCTCAAGTGACCTGGCTATACGGCTCCTGTGTAGCATAGACTGCCACAGCCAAACAGATTTTGGTGCACTTAGTGATTATCCAGCAATGTTTCCTTCTGTTGCAGCACAGTATCCTTAGGACATGGTGTGTTACATTTAGACAAATCAATATCTTGAAAATAAGATAGACGTTTTGCACGCTGTCACAGCATCCCACATCTCCCTTCAAGAACCTTAATACAGCTAATATAATTACCAGTTCTGAGCCCGTGCCAGGGAGTCACACGCAGCACGAGCAGGAGGCAGCACTGTATACGCATCTCAAGAGCACATTTTGCATATTGCTTTTCCCTTCCTGTACTTCTTTCTCCTTGCATTCTCCAAGACATCCTCCTTCTGTTAATTAATTTTGGTATATGGGCTAATTAAAATGGTTACTTTGTTACTAGTGTTGGGTGCTCAGCTGGGAACAGCCATATGAGAATATATTCTCCTCATAAAATCCAGCTGCTATTCCCAGCTGTAATTAGCACTGCTCTCCTGTTCTGAAAGGGTTATATTGTTCTTCAGTTAGGCAAACTGGCACTGAAAATGTGGAACTTGCGCCAGGAGACGCATACTGAGCTAGAAATGCTGAACAGAGACATACAGCACACAAAGGGCAAAAGGAAGGATCCACACAATTACATATGATGAATAGTGTGTTTGTATAAGTAAAGCATAATTAAATCATACTTTATTATTTAGTGGAGAATGAGTTAGTGACAAAAAAGCCAAAAAACACTACCTGTGACATCACTGCCAATAACTGCTTTTGTTGACATTTCAGCTACCATACAAAAAAGCCAAAAAACACTACCTGTGACATCACTGCCAATAACTGCTTTTGTTGACATTTCAGCTACCATACAAAAAAGCCAAAAAACACTACCTGTGACATCACTGCCAATAACTGCTTTTGTTGACATTTCAGCTACCATACAAAAAAGCCAAAAAACACTACCTGTGACATCACTGCCAATAACTGTTTTGGTTGACATTTCAGCTACCATACAAAAAAGCCAAAAAACACTACCTGTCACATCACTGCCGATTACTATTTTGGATATTTCAGCAAACCTAAATGTGTGTGGGACCATCTAAAGTTGTGTTGCTGTCTCTGTTTTGCAAGATTTTAAATTATTATTTGAATGCAAGAAGAACTCATCTAAGAGATCAAACAATACAGATATAAAAGTGCCTTGAGTTAGTTAATTATCAGTAATTAGCCATATTTTGCTATTGTTAAGACCAGCAAATCTAACATTGCTATAACTCTAAAGACCGATGATCTAAAGCTATCTGAGCTTGTGAGATTTTCCAAGAAATTTCTCCCGTACTATGAAGCCCCGTCTTAAAGGGACAGTCAACACCATAATTGTCATTGTTTAAAAAGATAGATTGTGCTTTTACTACCCATTCTCCAGCTTTGCAAAACCAACATTGTTATATTACTATACTTTGTAACATTAAAACCTCTAAATGTATGCCTGTTTCTAAGCCACTACAGACAGCCTCTTATCACATGCTTTTTTTATTAGCTTTTCACAAAATACTTCTAATCCATGTGGGCCATATAGATAACATTGTGCTCACGCCTGTGGAGTTCTGGATGACACTGCACTAATTGGCTAAAATGCAAGTCAATAGATAATAAATAGCCATGTGAGCAGGGGGCTGTCAAAAGAGGCTTAGATACAAGGTAATCACAGAGGTAAAAGGTGTATTTATATAACCATGTTGGCTGTGCAAAACTGGGGAATAGGTAATAAAGGGATTATCTATCTTTTTAAACAATAACAATTTTGGAGTTGACTGTCCCTTTAATTATCTAAAGGCAGTTTTTACCTTGAGAACAGTGTGTCTTCCAAAAGGGGTGTTGCCTGCTTTTAAGTATGTCTAGGCGATGCATACATTATTAGGACTCACAAAAAATGTATAAAATGAATACATGAAGTATTGAAATAAATCTATGTTTAAAAAATTGTATTTCATGAAAAAATTAAAATTTGGCTTAAAATTATGCAGGAAAAAAACTAAGGTGCACAGTACAATTTGTAATAAAATTGCACTGTGCATGCACAATACACTGTGAAAGTTGTATTTATAATACAAAATTTAAAATGTATTGGGCTCGATTTCAAGTGGCACGCTATTGTTAGTGCGGGACGTGATAAGCAATATTGCAACCGCGCTTACTAGCGCACATATAACACGTTGAAAGTAAATGGTTGCACTTTATTGCAAACAAAATTTGTGATCACAGGATTATGGCACCTGAAGACCAAGGGTAGATTTAACAAGCAGCAGATGCTGCAATCTACCCCCGAAGTTTAGAAGCAGCGGTCATAAGACTGCTGCTCCTTAACTCGTCCGCCACCTTTTAGGCGAACTGCAATCATCCCTATCAGGATGATTGACACCCCCTGCTAGTGGCAGTGAATGTGCAGGGAGCCGCATTACACAAGCATTTACAAAGAAATGCTTGTGCAATTTTAAATGTCGAAAGCGTATGCTGTCGGCATTTAGCGATGCTGCAGCGAATCATGTCTGCCCGGGATTTGATAAATCTACCCCCTAGCATCAATTGTAAGAGTTAAAAAAAATGTTCACCAAACACAACATAAGTACATTAAAATAAACTATTACACTCATATATACACTTTATGATAAAAAATATTTCATAGAAATATTAATAAAATGTTTTTTTTATAAGGGTTTATGTATGTATCAGACAAGGTATTTGACTTGAAATGTCTATAAAGTATATATATGTCTTAATATGTGTCAGTGTATATACATGTGTATCTATGTGTTTATAGGTGTATAAATGTATATACATACATAAATACACTTTGGAGCCCTTTCCACACAAATACAACATGAAAAATCATATTTTACATTCCAATGTGCTTTACTTAGAAGAAAATGTATTTTAAATATATATTTGTGTGTGTGTGTGTATATATATATATATATATATATATATATATATATATATATATATATATATATATATATATATATATATATGTACCTGTATATATTAATAACAAAATGTATGCTTACCTGATAAATTTATTTATTTCCGGACATGGAGAGTCCACAACGTCATTCCAATTACTAGTGGGATATTCACCTCCTGGCCATCAGGATGAGGCAAAGAGCACTCCAGCAAAGCTGTTAAGTGTAACTGCCTTACCCATAACCCCCAGTCATTCAACTGAAGGAAATGGAAAAGGAAAAAACACAAGGGTGAAAAGGTGCCTGAATTATAATCAAAAGAGGACAGGGTGGTGGACTCTCCATGTCTGAAAAGAAATACATTTTTCAGGTAAGCATAAATTTTGTTTTCTTTCCTATGACATGGAGAGTCCACAACGTCATTCCAATTACTAATGGGAAGCAATACCCAAGCTAGAGGACACAGAATGAACAGGGAGGGAGAAAAGGGCAGGAGGACCTAAACAAAAGGCACCACCGCTTGAGGAACCTTTCTCCCAAAAGAAGCCTCAGCCGAGGCAAAAGTATCAAATTTGTAGAATTTGGAAAAAGTATGCAGGTAAGGTAAGGAGAATCGCACTGCGAGTGGAAGAAATGGCCACTAGAAACAAAATCTTCCAGGATAACAGTTTTATATCAACAACAGGCTCAAACAAAGCCTGCTGTAAAATTTAATAACTAAATTAAGGCTCCATGAGGGAGCAACAGGTTTAAGCACAGGCCTGATTATAACCAGGGCATGTACAAAGGCTTGAACATCTGGTATATCTGCCAGACGTTTGTGCAAAAGGACAGATAACGCTGAAATCTGACCCTTTAGAGCACTGACCGATAAACCCTTATCCAGTCCATCCTACAGAAAGGACAAAATCCGGTGAATCTTCACCCGGCTCCCGGAGAATCCCTTAGATTCACACTAATAAAGATATTTACACCATATATTATGGTAAATCTTGCGAGTGACCGGCTTTCGAGCCTGAATCATAGTTTCAATGACAGCATCAGAATAAGGCGCTCAATCTCCAAACTGTTAGCTTCAGAGAATCTAGGTTTGGATGGAGGAAAGGACTCTGAAGAAGAAGGTCTTTCCTCAGAGGTAACCTCCAAGGAGGTAGAGATGACAGCTTCACCAGATCCACGAACCAGATCCTGCGAAGCCATGCAGGAGCTATTAGAATCACTGATGCTCTCTCCTGTTTGATACGAGCGATCACTTGTGGAAGGAGAGCAAATGGAGGAAACAGATAAGCCAGAGAAAACCTCCAATGAACCGCTAGATCATCTATCAGAACGGCCTGAGGATCTCTTGACCTTGAACCGTACTTTGGAACCTTGGCGTTTTGACAGGACGCCATCAGCTCCAACTCTGGAACCCCCCTCCCCCCCCCAGAGGGTTATCTGAGAGAACACTTCCAGATGGAGAGCCCACTCCCCTGGATGAAAAGTCTGTTTGCTCAGAAAATCTGCTTCCCAATTTTCCACTTCTGGAATGTGGATAGCAGATAGGAGACAAATATGGGCCTCCGCCCACTGTAGAATTCGAGTCACCTCCTTCATGGCTAAGGAATGTTGAGTCCCTCCCTGGTGGTTGATGTAAGCCACTGAGGTGATGTTGTCCGATTGAAATCTTATAAACCGGACCAACGCTAGTTGAGGCCACGCTAATTGGGCATTGAAGATAGCTCTCAATTCCAAGATGTTTATGGGAAGAGAGGACTCCTCCCGAGACCACAGGCCCTGAGCTTTTAGAGGGCACCAAACAGCACCCCAGCCTGACAGGCTGGCGTCCGTAGTCCTAATTTCCCAGGAAGGTCTCAGAAAGCAAGTGCCCCGAGACAGATGTTCCTGTGACACCCACCACAAGAGAATCTCTTGTCAGAGGGTCCAGATTTATCCTTTGAGTTAAATTTGAATGATCTCTGTTCCATTGACGGAGCATACAAAGCTGCAGCAGTCGTAGATGGAACCGAGCAAAAATAATTATGTCCATGGATGCCACCATCAGTCCAATCACCTCCATGCATTGGCCACAGCTGGACGAAAGGCAGACTGGAGAGAAAGGCAGGAAGCAAGAATCTTGTCTTTTATGACCTCCGTAAGAAAAATCTTCATGGACAGGGAATTTATTATAGTCCCTAGGAAACACACTTTGGTAGATGGAACAAGAGAACTCTTTCCAAAGTCACCTTCCACCCATGGGAACGTAGAAAAAATAACAGCATCTCTTTATGAGATTGGGCTAGTTGAAAAGATGACGCCTGAACCAAGATGTCATCCAGATAAGGCGTCACAGAAATTCCCTGGGATCTGATCACAGCCAATAGTGCCCTGTGAACCTTTGTGAATATTCTAGGAGCCGTGGCAAGTGCAACAAATTGAAAGTGTTTGTCCAGTAAGACCTCCGATACTGATGGTATTCCCTGTGTATGGGAACGTGAAGGTATGCGTCCTTCAGGTCTATGGTCATCATAAAATGACCTTCCTGTACTAAAGGGATAATGGAACGAATAGTTTCCATCTTGAAGGACAGAACCCTGAAGAAATTGTTTAGACACTTGAAGTCTAAAATGGGCCGAAAAGTTCCCTACTTTTTCGGAACCACAAATAGATTTGAGTAGAATTCTAGACCCTGCTCTGCTAGAGGGACAGGAACAATAAGACCCAGAGAGTATAGGTCTTTTACACATTTTAAGAAGGCTTCCTTCTTTATTTGATTTGAGGATAATCTTGACAGGAGAAATCTGCCCCTTGAAAGGCAAGACTTGAATCCTATTCTGTAACCCTGAGATACTATGTCCACCGCCCAAGGGTCTGGGACATCGCGTATCCAGGCTTGACAAAAAAAGAAAGCCTATCCTCCACCTGATCCACAAAGGAATCAGGGGCAGAACCTTCATGCTGATTTAGAGTCAGCAGAAGGCTTTTGTTTTGTTTTCCCTTATTTCAGGGCTGGTTGGATTTCCAAGAAGATCTGAGTTGATCCGGTTTAGATGAGGAAGAGGAGGACTTTTATCCCTTAAAGTTACAAAAGGAATGAAAATTAGAAGTCGGGCGACCGCTAGGTCTGTTCTTCTTGTCCTAAGGTAGGAAAGATCTCTTTCCACCAGTAATCTCTGAAATGATCTCTGCCAGACCAGGTCCAAAAAGAGTCTTTCCCTTGTAAGGTAAAACCAAAAGCTTGGGCTTAGAAGAGACATGGCAAACCAAGATTTTAACCACAGAGCCATGCGAGCTAAAACCGTGAAGCTAGACATCTTAGCTCCCAGACAAATTTTCTGCATATTATCATCACAGATAAAAGTATTGGCCAATTTAAGAGCATTTATCCTATCTTGGATCTCCTTTACTGTAGTTTCCTCTGTAATAAGATCAGATAACGCATTGCACCAATAAGATGCAGCTCCTGCAACCGTAGCAATACTCTCTGCTGGTTGTGACTGCAATCCTTGATGGACATACATCT
The DNA here is from genome assembly GCF_027579735.1 of Bombina bombina. Lineage (NCBI taxonomy): Eukaryota > Metazoa > Chordata > Amphibia > Anura > Bombinatoridae > Bombina > Bombina bombina. The sequence goes on along the minus strand of NC_069500.1, from coordinate 430,518,173 downwards.
TTTTTAAGTAGGCATCTACCTTCTTGTCCATTGAGTCCTTAAAAGAGCAATTATCCTCTATAGCAGCGGTTGCCAACCAGTGGTTCATGGACCACTGGTGGTCGGCGAGAAGATGTTGGTGGTCCTTGACACCATCAAGCAGGAATTAATCTCCTTTGTTGGTGTCACCTCCATTGCAATGCAACTCCCTACAGTGCCTGGCTGGACATCAGTGAAAACTGATGGAGAAGGAGTTAAATTACAATCTCCCTACGCACGTTGGGTAGTACTGCACAACTTGCGTAGCTAGATTGTATTTTTAACTCCTTACCCCCGCGCGCTGCTCAGAGGAGGATGCTTCTATTCTAAAGCCAGCAGAGGTTGGTATAGTCTTGGCTTGAAATAGGGGAATTAAAGTATATGGAAAAAAGGAAAATCTTTAAAAAAAAATGTCTCTCTTATATTTCATTTATTTTCTTCCCTGTACCTGTCTCTTTGTAGTAGTTTTCCCAATTCTTTCAGATGGACTTACATCACTGTTTGTCTTCCTCCCCTCCATCTTCTTTTTTTAAAATAAATATTAATTATTTTTCATTCTAATATTTTTCCTGCGTACAAAGCCATTCCATCTGAATTCCAGTAATTGCCATCCAGCAGATCAGCCATATCCCACCAGTATTATAGTAATTGCCAGTAACATCAGTCATGGTTAGCTCACATCCATATTGAGAGCTTTCTGATGGACAGACATATTTAAGTAAGGACCTATAAAGAATCAGGCACCGCACTTCGTGTAGTTATCTGTACTATAATGTGGATTATTTCAGTGAGCCACTTAGACCTCTTGAGGAAAGAAAACAAAACTTTTAGATAAAAAATACCTCAGATTGCCTGAGGTTTCTACCGCCAAGATAATACCCCACTAGCAACAGGATTGGAGTCTGACTTGCTCAGTAATATAATCCCATCGAAGCCACCAAAAAAACAGCCTCTACTTGAAAAGCACTGCTCCGCTAAACCGGAAGTGCGGGTGTCACATGACCGGACTAAAATTAAAGTGCGCAATATTTCCCTGCAGAGGAAAAAAGGCGCAGCTTGTTGAAAAACGGCATTACCGTCTTACAGCACAAACCGCATAAAAGTATCATGGCTCAACAGCCCAAGTCTAACACATATCTCTAGACAAATACATCCCAGCCCATTGAAAGAACTCTGTCTCTTCAATCTCATACTGCCAAGTTAGGAATAAAACCTATAAAAAATGTGCCCATATGAATCCTTATATTAATCAAGGATTATTATCTTTGTAGCTAACAACAAAAGGGATCTAGAAGGAGGATTAACCCCATAAGTGCTGCTGTCCTTCATTACCTAGAAGGCAAAGGCACTCACCTTAGATCCTTGCATAAGAGATGCTGATCCTCAAGGTGTGGCAGGTACTACGCTCCCTGTCATGGACTTGTAGGAAAAGAAAGAACAGAGTAACCAACTCTGGCTTTCCACAAAGGGGTAGCATAGTGTTAAAAGTAAAGCAAGGACTGCCTCGCCGCTTTTAACTGCTAAAAGCCACCACTACTTTTACTCAAGAGATTAACGTGGACACAACTAGATAGAATACTTACTTGCAGGGAAAAGTACCCATAAAGGGATTAAATTCTTCAGACACTAACTTCGCACAACCTCCATTGACAGAGGCAAAGAGAATGACTGGGGGTTATGGGTAAGACAGTTACACTTAACAGCTTTGATGGGGTGCTCTTTGCCTCCTACTGCTGGCCAGGAGTTGAATATCCCACTAGTAAGTGGAATGATGTCATGGACTCTCCATGTCATAGGATATATATATATATATATATATATATATATATATATACATAGAAATCTTTAAGTATAGAAGCACTCTCACCAAACAGGTCAGGTAGGCACCAGGGTGCAGAATAGGAATGATAATTTAACAAGAGAAAAAACAGAATTTATGCTTACCTGATAAATTACTTTCTCCAACAGTGTGTCTGGTCCACGGCGTCATCCATTACTTGTGGGAAATATTCTCCCCCACAGGGAAAGGCAAGGAGAGCACACAGCAAGAGCTGTCCATATAGCTCCCCCTCTGGCTCCGCCCCCCCCAGTCATTCGACCGACGGTTAGGAGAAAAAGGAGAAACTATAGGGTGCCGTGGTGACTGTAGTGTATAAAGAAAAAAAATTTCAACCTGATTAGGAAACCAGGGCGGGCCGTGGACCGGACACACCGTTGGAGAAAGTAATTTATCAGGTAAGCATAAATTCTGTTTTCTCCAACATTGGTGTGTCCGGTCCACGGCGTCATCCATTACTTGTGGGAACCAATACCAAAGCTTTAGGACACGGATGAAGGGAGGGAGCAAATCAGGTTACCTAAATGGAAGGCACCACGGCTTGCAAAACCTTTCTCCCAAAAATAGCCTCCAAAGAAGCATAAGTATCAAATTTGTAGAATTTGGCAAAAGTGTGCAGAGAGGACCAAGTCGCTGCCTTACATATCTGATCAACAGAAGCCTCGTTCTTGTAGGCCCAAGTGGAAGCCACAGCCCTAGTAGAGTTAGCTGTGATTTGGTCAGGAGGTTGCCGTCCGGCAGTCTCATAAGCCAATCGGATAATGCTTTTCAGCCAGAAAGAGAGAGAGGTAGCAGTAGCTTTTTGACCTCTCCTCTTACCAGAGTAAACGACAAACAAAGATGAGGTTTGTCTAAAATCTTTTGTTGCTTCTAAGTAGAACTTTAAAGCACGAACAACATCTAAATTGTGTAATAAACGTTCCTTCTTTGAAACTGGATTCGGACACAGAGAAGAAACAACTATTTCCTGGTTAATATTCTTGTTGGAAACAACTTTTGGAAGAAAACCAGGCTTTGTACACAAAACAACCTTATCTGAATGGAAAACCAGATAGGGTGGATTACATTGCAAAGCAGATAATTCAGAAACTCTTCTAGCAGAAGAAATAGCAACCAAAAACAGAACTTTGCAAGATAATAACTTAATATCTATGGAATGTAAAGGTTCAAACGGAACCCCTTGAAGAACTGAAAGAACTAAATTTAGACTCCAAGGAGGAGTCATGGGTCTGTAAACAGGCTTGATTCTAACCAAAGCCTGAACAAAATCTTGTACATCTGTCACAGCTGCCAGTCGTTTGTGTAACAAGACAGATAAAGCATAAATCTGTCCTTTTAGAGAACTAGCTGACAACCCTTTATCCAAACCTTCTTGGAGAAAGGAGAGAATCTTTGGAATTTTAATCTTACTCCAGGAGAATCCCTTGGATTCACACCAGCAGATATATTTTTTCCATATTTTATGGTAAATCTTTCTAGTCACAGGTTTTCTGGCTTGGACCAGAGTATCTATCACAGAATTCAAAAACCCACGTTTGGATAAAATCAAGCGTTCAATTTCCACGCAGTCAGCTGCAGAGAAACTAGATTTGGATGTTCGAATGGACCTTGTACTAGAAGATCCTGTCTCAAAGATAGCTTCCATGGTGGAGCCGATGACATATTCACCAGGTCTGCATACCAAGTCCTGCGTGGCCACGCAGGAGCTATCAGAATCACTGAGGCCTTCTCCTGTTTGATCCTGGCTATGAGCCTGGGAAGGAGAGGAAACGGTGGAAACACATACGCTAGGTTGAACGACCAAGGCGCCACTAATGCATCCACTAGAGTCGCCTTGGGATCCCTGGATCTGGACCCGTAGCAAGGAATCTTGAAGTTCTGACGGGACGCCATTAGATCCATGTCTGGAATGCCCCATAATTGGGTTAACTGAGCAAAGACCTCCGGGTGGAGTTCCCACTCCCCCAGATGGAAAGTCTGACGACTCAAATAGTCCGCTTCCCAGTTGTCTACTCCTGGGATGTGAATAGCAGATAGATGGCAGGAGTGATTCTCTGCCCATTGGATAATCTTGGTTACTTCCTTCATCGCTAGGGAACTCTTTGTTCCCCCCTGATGATTGATGTACGCAACAGTCGTTATGTTGTCCGACTGAAATCTTATGAACCTGGCTTCCGCTAGCTGAGGCCAAGCCAGGAGCGCATAGAATATTGCTCTTAGTTCCAAAATGTTTATCGGGAGAAGCGACTCTTCCCGAGACCATAGGCCCTGAGCTTTCAGGGAGTCCTAGACCGCGCCCCACCCCAAGAGGCTGGCGTCGGTCGTGACGATGACCCACTCCGGTCTGCGTAAACTCATTCCCTGAGACAGGTGATCCTGGGTCAACCACCAGAGAAGTGAGTCCCTGGTTACCTGGTCTACTTGAATTTGGGGAGACAAGTCTGTATAGTCCCCATTCCACTGATTGAGCATGCACAGCTGTAATGGTCTTAGATGAATTCGAGCAAAAGGAACCACGTCCATTGCTGCGACCATTAGTCCTATTACTTCCATGCACTGAGCTATGGAGGGTTGAGAAATAGAATGAAGAACTCGACAAACGTTTAGAAGCTTTAGCTTTCTGACTTCTGTCAGGAAGATCTTCATTTCCACAGAATCTATTATTGTTCCCAGAAAAGGAACCCTTGTGGACGGTGACAGTGAACTCTTTTCTATGTTCACCTTCCACCCGTGAGATCTGAGAAAAGCCAACACAATGTCTGTGTGGGCCCTTGCTTTGGAAAGAGACAACGTTTGGATTAGGATGTCGTCTAGATAAGGTGCTACAGCAATGCCCCTCGGCCTTAGGACCGCTAGAAGGGACCCTAGCACCTTTGTGAAAATTCTGGAAGCGGTGGCTAAACCGAATGGAAGAGCCACGAACTGGTAATGTTCGTCCAGAAAGGCGAACCTCAGGAACTGATGATGAGTTTTGTGGATTGGAATATGCAGATACGCATCCTTTAGATCCACGGTAGTCAAATATTGACCCTGCTGGATTGTTGGCAAGATTGTCCGAATGGTTTCCATTTTGAAGGATGGAACTCTGAGGAACTTGTTTAATATCTTTAAATCCAGAATTGGCCTGAAAGTTCCCTCTTTTTTGGGAATCACAAACAGGTTTGAGTAAAAACCTAGACCTTGTTCCCCGGAGGGGACTGGGTTTATCACTCCCATCTTTGATAGGTCTCTTACACAATGTAAGAATGCCTGTTTCTTTATCTGGTCTGAAGATAAGCGAGACAGGTGGAACGGATCGGGGGCTACCCCTTCATGCTGTCTTGGTAGCAGCAGCAGGTTTCTTGGTCTGTTTACCCTTGTTCCAGCCTTGCATGGGCTTCCAAGCGGGTTTGGGCTGGGCCGCGTTACCTTCTTGTCTAGCGGCAGTGGATTTATTAGCCGGTCCGTTCCTGAAATTGCGAAAGGAACGAAAATTAGACTTTTTCTTAGCCTTAAAAGGCCTATCCTGTGGGAGGGCATGGCCCTTACCTCCAGTGATGTCTGAAATAATTTCCTTCAATTCTGGCCCAAAAAGGGTCTTACCCTTGAAAGGAATATTAAGTAACTTAGTCTTGGACGACACATCTGCCGACCAGGATTTTAGCCAAAGCGCCCTCCGCGCTACTATAGCAAAACCTGAGTTTTTCGCCGCCAATTTCGTTATTTGAAAGGCGGCATCCAATATAAAGGAATTAGCTAATTTTAATGCGTGAATTCTGTCCATGACTTCTTCATAGGAAGTCTCTTTCTGGAGCGACCTTTCTAGTTCCTCTAACCAAAAGGACGCAGCTGAAGTGACAGTAATAACACACGTAGCTGGTTGAAGGATGAACCCTTGCTGAACAAAAATCTTTTTAAGCAATCCTTCCAATTTTTTATCCATAGGATCTTTGAAAGCGCAGCTTTCCTCTATAGGAATAGTGGTGCGCTTCGCTAGTGTTGAAACAGCTCCCTCAACCTTCGGGACCGTCTGCCATGCGTCCCTTCTAGGGTCTACTATGGGAAACATTTTCTTAAATATAGGAGGTGGGGCAAAGGGTACACCTGGCTTCTCCCACTCCTTTTCCACTATGTTCGCTACCCTTTTGGGTATTGGAAAAGCGTCGTCGTGCACTGGGACCTCTAAAAATTTGTCCAATTTGCACAACTTCTCTGGTACTACCATAGAATCACAGTCATCCAGAGTAGCTAATACCTCCTTTAGCAAAGCGCGGAGATGTTCTAGCTTAAACTTAAATGCTACTATATCAGGTTCTGCCTATTGAGAAATTTTTCCTGAGTCTGAAATTTCACCCTCAGACAGCCCTTCCCTCACAGCCAATTCCGATTGATGTGAGGGCAAAATAGATAAAGCATCCCTTTTATCTGTATTTAAAGCTGAACAATCACGCTTTCTCTGAAATGCTGGCAGTTTGGATAAAAGATTTGCTATAGAATTATCCACTACTGCTGTTAATTGTTGCATAGAAATAAGCACTGGTGCGCTAGGTGTCGCCTGCGCGGGCAAAGCTGGTGTAGACACAGAAGGAGAGGATGTAGAACTATCCCCCCTACCTTCATTAGATAAATCATCTTGGGCAACATTATGAAATGTAACAGAGCTGTCCTCATTTTGTTTGGACGCTATGGCACAATTATCACAAACACTCGAAGGGGGAACCACATTTGTCTCTACACACACAGAACATAGGTTATCTGATGGCCCAGACATGTTAAACAGATTTAGGCAGGCAAACAATGCAATAAAAACGATTTTAAACAAAAACGTTACTGTCTCTTTAAATAATAAAATGACACACTTTATTTCTGAATGTTCAAAAAACTATGAAGGCAATATCCGATTTTTATGAAATTTGGACCCCAGTGTCTTAATGCTTAGAAAGTATTGCACAGCAAATATGGAGACTCTAGCTCTTAAAACAAGCAAACCAGAGCTAATTGTTGGATTTAACCGTTTTTATACACAACAATCCCTGCTACAGCATTGCTGCAGCTTTTACCTTTCTTAGGGGTCAATCATCCACAGAAATAAGCCTTCTGGAGTCACTTTCTGAGCCACAGAACCCTCTCACATGGAACTGCATGCACTGCCTTGAAATTAACTGAAGTGCCAAAATGAGGCCTCCTCCCTCAGTACACTAGAGTGAAGGGGCCTTCCTGACTAGATTTAGGTCTAAAGCAAGCCAGATCAATAAAAAACGTCCCCAAGTGTATATGAGCTTATAAAACATTTCAATTGCCATCATATTGTAATAAAAAACAATCAATTTGGCCCCTGACAGTGTCTACCAGCATAAAAATCAAAAAGGGGAAGCCTGTTATCTTTTTTGCTGAGGTGAAAGAAAAATGGCTTACCGTTTTCCCTGAGGGGAAAAACGACTGTCATCTAGCATTAGCCTGTGTTATTAGAAGGAGACTAGTCATACCTGAAGCAGATAAGTCTGCAAACTGTTACCCCCAACTGAAGTTCTCTGGTTTCAACAGTCCTGCGTGGTAACAGAAATGGATTTTAGTTACTTGTGCTAAAATCATAGCCCTCTTAAACAGAAATCTTCATCACTTTTCTGTTGTAGAGTAAATAGTACAAGCCAGCACTATTTTAAAATAACAAACTCTTGATAGAAGAATAAAAAACTACAACTAACACCACAAACTCCTCACCATCCCCGTGGAGATGCTACTTGTTCAGAGCGGCAAGGAGAATGACTGGGGGGGCGGAGCCAGAGGGGGAGATATATGGACAGCTCTTGCTGTGTGCTCTCCTTGCCTTTCCCTGTGGGGGAGAATATTTCCCACAAGTAATGGATGACACCGTGGACCGGACACACCAATGTTGGAGAAAAAAATACACTCTCTGGTTGATAAAACAAATAGTATATTTTACTAGCATGACGTTTCGAGGTATTCACCCCTTCCTCAGACAAAATCAAAGTGAACAATGAAAATATTTATACACATACAAAGTCAAAAACCCCTCCCCTTATTAGTGCAACAAATCACAAATAAAGCCACCTGATTGCTGGTTAAGGACACACCCTCAATCACATACATGTGTGTAACATATAGCAATCAATTATAATCCCCAAACCATGTGTACACAAGTGTAATTACTAGCACCATATCCAAAACAGTATACAGTTGTAAGAAAACTAGAACATTTGGCATCAATTATTAGTTTATATTGATCAAATTGCATAGCCAACAGGACAAATTATATCACGAGAAAATCACTTAAAAAATCAAGCTCTTATTAGAAACATAGGTAATATCTCTAAGTTAATACTTAAAAGTATGTTAGGGAGAAAATATGACATAATCAGTGGCATTATAGGTGGCATTATGGACAACATAAAGGACCTGCAATGGATGCTATGCATGTAAAGAACCTGTATTTGCAAGAGAGTTAAAGCGGTGAAATACCAGAATCTAAATGTTCACACTCAGTTTCAGCAAACAAATCCTTAATGGCGATAAAACGCCAACACACGCTGGACATAGGGGGCGGGGCCTCAAAACAGGCAGTATGATATCACTCTGGGGGGGGACCTTAAACGGCTAGTGATAGGGTCTAAAAAATTTGCAATAGATAGAACGCCCACAGTCCGCTATAATGAATATTGCTGCCATGCTAAAACTAATACCGATAATACTGAGCACCCAGACTGGACTAAAAAATTATAAAAGTGAAGTAAACAAAACCTCTCAGCCACAAGAAATAACGAAATGGCCATAAGCACTATGGAGAAGTGGGAAAGGGGGGCGCAAAATGTACTAAAAATAAAGTCCATAAGGTGGGCAAGCACATGTCCATATTCAATAAATGGTGATACCATTTATTGTAAGAAACATTCTTTTTTTACAAAAGCTATTTCCTGTACAGCAGACACTGTGAAGTCTAATCTAGCAACAGTTTTAAGTTTAATATTTCTCGGTCAAGGTACCTCAAGTTAAGATTTTTCTCAAGCTGCACATTGATTAATTTTTATAGTTGGCTTATGTATACACCCCAGAAATGCCATAGAAAATGAAGCCAAGTTTAAAGGGACATAAAACACAACATTTTTATTTCATGAGTCAGAGCATAGTTTTTAACAACTTTCCAATTTACTTCTGTTATCAATTTTTGTTTTATTCTCTTTGTATCCTTTATTGGAGGCGCAGCAATGCACTACAAGGAGCTAGCTGAACACATCAGTAAGCCAATGAAAAGGGGCATATACAGTTGTATGCAAAAGTTTAGGCACCCCTAACAATTTCCATGATTTTCATTTATAAATAATTGGGTGTTTGGATCAGCAATTTCATTCTGATCTATCAAATAACTGAAGGACACAGTAATATTTCAGTAGTGAAATGAGGTTTGGAGTAACAGAAAATGTGCAATATGCATCAAAACGAAATTAGACAGGTGCATAAATTTGGACACCCTTGTTATTTTGTTGATTTGAATACCTGTAACTACCTAGCACTGATTAATTGGAACACACAATTGGTTTGGTGAGCCCATTAAGCCTTGAACTTCATAGACAGGTACATCCAATCATAAGAAAAGGTATTTAAGGTGGTCAGTGTCCACTGTGAGGAACATGGTGATGAAATGGAAGACCACATGCACAGTTCTTGTTAAAATATTGGAAAGGCAAAGGATGGAAAGAACAGTCAAAAACAGCCCACAGACCACCTCCAAAGACCTACATCATCATCTTGCTGCAGATGGTGTCACTGTGCATTGTTCAACAATTCAGCGCACTTTGCACAAGAAGAAGATGAAGAGTGAGCGGAAGAAGCCTTTTCTGCACACACGCCACAAATAGAGTCATTTGAGGTATGCAGGCGCATATTTGGACAAGCCAACTTCATTTTGGAAGAAGGTGCTGTGGACTGATGAAACAAAGATTGAGTTATTTGGTCAAAACAAGGGGTGTTATGCATGGCGGCAAAAGAACACTGCGTTCCGAGACAAACACTTGCTACGCACAGTAAAATTTGGTGGCTGTTCCATCATGCTGTGGGGCTGTGTGGCCAGTGCCGGTACTGGGAATCTTGTTAAAGTTGAAAGTCGCATGGATTCCACTCAATATCAGCAGATACTTGAGAATAATGTTGAGGAATCAGTCACAAAGTTGAAGTTACGCCGGGGCTGGATATTTCAACACGACAACGACCCAAAACACTGCTCAAAATCTACTCTGGCATTTATGCAGAGGAACAAGTACAATGTTCTGGAATGGCCATCCCAGTCCCCAGACCTGAATATCATTGAAAATTTGTGGGGTGATTTGAAGCGGGCTGTCCATGCTCGGCAACCATCAAACCTAACTGAACTGGGGATGTTTTGCAAGGAGGAATGGTCCAAAATACCTTCACCCAGAATCAAGACAATCATTACAGGCTATAGGAAGCGTCTAGAGGCTGTTATTTCTGCTAAAGGAGGCTCTACTAAATATTGATGCAATATTTATTTTGGGGTGCCCAAATTTATGCACCTGTCTAATTTCGTTTTGATACATATTGTACATTTTCTGTTAATCCAATAAACCTCATTTCACTACTGAAATATTACTGTGTCCTTCAGTTATTTGATAGATCAAAATTAAATTGCTGATCCAAACAACTAATTATTTATAAATGAAAATCATGGAAATTGTCAGGGGTGCCTAAACTTTTGCATACGATTGTATGTGCAGTCACCAATCAGCAGCTAGCTCCCAGCTCCTGAGCCTACCTAGGTAACTTTTTCAACAAAGGATACCAAGAGAGCAAAGCAAAATTAGACAACAGAAGTAAATTGGAAAGGTGTTTAAAATTGTATGTTCTATCTGAATCATGAAAGATTTGTTTGGGTTTCGTATACCTTTAATTATACAAAAACAGGCATGGTCTGACCAAGTGATGATACATCAGCAGAATTAACTTACATCACAGTTTTAACTATAGAACACAATCTATTCCTTTTGTACATTTTGTGCCTAGAAAAATAAACAGAATTATATCTAGCACCATGACGTAGGAGTCAGCACAAATTAATTAAAAAATATATCTATATATATATATATATTTAGTTTATTTTAGTGAAGAAGTAATCAATTACCAAAAGTATGTCACTACAGCAGATGACGTTACCCGTTGAAACATCTACTATTTTAATCGGTGACCTTATAAATTGTAGTAGTTTGGAAAAAGAGGCGTATACGGTGACTAGTGTGAATAGTATATCATTACGTTTAGAAAAAGATAATAAGCACTAAGATTTTTTACAGAGTGTTATTAGAAGCGAGTATGGTGAGTCCTCTATGCTTTTTTTTGTCTTAGATAACATCAAATACATGGGGGGAACTACCTAGCAGAGTTGTAGATGGTTCTATTTCTTAAGGAACTTGAAAAATGTCAAGATTGTAATATACTTATTTATTTTGTCCCATTTCCTGTAATTTAACTCTGCAGACTTCAGATGCCTAACTCTGCAGCATATTCCTAATTGGCCTCAGAAGCGGTGATAACATACTGCAAAACAATGCAAGTTCTGCTAATAAAATGACAGTTGCCTACTCAGGTAGCAATAAATATATATATATATATATATATATATATATATATATATATATATATATATATATATATATATATATATATAGTATATATGGCACATTAGCATATCACTTTACAGGAAACTTCAACAAACAGTCGCCTAGATTTAGAGTTTGGCGTTAGCCGTCAAAAGCAGCGTTAAGGGGTCCTAACGCTGCTTTTTACCGCCCGCTGGTATTTAGAGTCAGCCAGGAAAGGGTCTAACGCTCACTTCCAAACCGCGACTTTTCCATAACGCAGATCCCCTTACGCCAATTGCGTATCCTATCTTTTCAATGGGATCTTCCTAACGCTGGTATTTAGAGTCTTGGCTGAAGTGAGCGGTACACCCTCTACCGACAAGACTCCATCCGCAGAAAAAAGAATTGGCTAGCTTAAGGGCCAAATTCTGACCTGAATCTCCGCCAAAGGAGTCTCTACCAAAGTTAAAACAGACAAGGCGATGCACTCAAAGGATGCCGCACTTAACAAAGAAGCTTGTCCATTGATCCCTAAAAGAGCATCCACAGTGAAATCCTAGTATATATTAAGATTACTAGATTTCCTAGGGTTGACAACGACAGTAGTATCGATGTCGTCCGAGTAGCCAAAACCTCTTATAACAATACACAAGGTGTACCAGCATACATCTGAAGGTTATCACTTCAGCATCAGATGAAGAAATTATAGTGTCCAAATCCAAGATATCTCCCTCAGAAGCTACCGACAAATCCACCTTATCAGACTTATGAAGGAGAGCAACCTATGTAGCAGAATGTGGATCAGAAACCTTACTTTCCGAATCTTTAAGGGTCCTCTTGCGTTTTCCCGGTATGATAGGAAAGGCAGATAAATCTGCAGATATCACAGAGAATACCTGAGCTTCAAAATCTGCAGGCAAATACACACATGTGACGCCATAGAGGCTTGGGACATTTAAGGAGAATACTGTGGCATTGTCTGAACAGCATCATCCTGGGAGACATGAGGCTCAGAGGGCAACAACCTATCTGTACATTTGATAGCTTTTTGTTAAAAATGCAGCACAGAAATGCATAAACACTAAAATCTGTCTAAAATTGTCCTAGAGGCGAGAGGCTCCACAAAGAATATTTTAATTTTGTTTAAAAAAATGTATTCTAGATATGAGGGACATAAGTGCTTAGTAAAACAATTGTTCCTCAAGAGCCAACATCACTTGTTCCTAGGAACAGTCCTCTGCTCCCAACCCTGAACATATGCCTCAAAACACTTTATTTATAAAAAATATGTATTTAATAAAAACCTTAACTCAAAGATTTAATAGGCACGTTACATTGAAAAATGAAAGTTTCTTCAAAAACGCTCCTAATATGCTGCAGACAAAGATCTCTTTAAAAATATAGCAAGGAGAGGTATAACTTGTTTCTGCTTTCAAACTGAGATATAAGCTTCAGAATGGGACATATTGTCAAGAAAACTCGATCCCATTAAAAACATTGCTTGCTAATCTTTACTTTAGAGATAATGGCTTCCAACAATAACCCGCTCAGTTCTCAGCCAGAGAATGAGGCGGGTCACATAACAAGCCCCAACAAGAGCTAAAATGTCGCCACTCCGATTCCGGAGAAGAAAGGATGCAGAGTCATGAAAAAAACGGCATAGAATGAATCGCTTCATTTCGCCAAGAGATTTATAGTGCTAAAACCCCAAGCTCTCCTCCAACAACGAGGCGAACCTGCAGGGCACAAAACAAGTTAATAAAGGCACCGCTGTGCTTCTATTAAAAAAGCGGACTATGGAATACCCAGCCCCATAGGAAAAGCGCCACTAACAAATATTGTCTCTCCTAGTAAACACAAACTCGTATTAAGAAGGACCGAGAAGGGGCTTCCTGCACCTCAAACAGTAATTTCTAAATTGCTCTAGTTACCAAACACAGATAAATGAAATCGGGTAAATTAACCCCTGATGAAACTCTGAGCCCCCAATAGAGGATTAACCCCTTCATTACAGTGAAAGGGATTAACTCCTAAGTCTCCATTGTCACATAGCAATAGTGCCTGCCCACTGCCAGAAATTAATACTGTACCCAGGATTCAAGTCCCATATTGATGCATCTTTTAGAGATTGGGCAGCAGTCTCAGCTTAACCCCTTCAGTGCCAGCCTCCTAGCCCCAGAAGACAAAAAGGCACTTACCTGCATTCTGGCTGCCCGGCAGGAGGACGACTTACACGGTGTGAGAGGACGCCACTCCTCACAGAGACCTGTAATAATTTGCTTCAGACACCAAGACTTCACCTCCTCCATGCACCAAGGCAAGGAGTATGACTGGGGGTTGTAGTAAGGGAAGTGATACTTAACAGCTTTGCTGTGGTGCTCTTTGCCTCCTCGTGCTGGCCAGGAGTGATAGTACCAACAGTAAATAATGACGTTGTGGACTCACCATATCAGCCAGTGTGCATAAGCATGAAGTGCCTATCAGCCAGTGTGCATTACCAGGAAGTGCCTATCAGCAAGTGTGCATAAGCAGGAAGTGCCTATCAGCGAGTGTGCATAAGCATGAAGTGCCTATCAGCCAGTGTGCATTACCTTGAAGTGCCTATCAGCCAGTGTGCATAAGCAGGAAGTGCCTATCAGCCAGTGTGCATAAGCAGGAAGTGCTTATCAGTCACCCAGTGTTCTCCTCAGGATCTATTTAGGGCGAGATTACGAGTAGCGCGCTAAGTTACACACAATCAATATTGGTTTATCCTGGCTGTTAAGGAGCATTGGATGTAGCGCTTGTATTACAAGTTGAAAGTAAACTTGATCGCTTGGGCACAATTGAAGTTAATGCGTGTCGGGATAAGGCGTCCTCAGAGCTCTGGTTAACTGTTTTGCAAAACAAAAAAGTGTCACAAAACACATTAAAAATACATTTAAAAGTACATTTCCACTTGTATTAGCACTATCTAATAAAAATTCTTAACAATAAATTGCACAAAAAAGTTATAAAGGGCTCAAAGATATGAGGTCTTATGTGTTAGAAAAAAAAAGGCAGGCTTTAACATAGAGCTATATACATGTCTAAATATGTATATATATATATATATATATATATATATATTTATATGTGTATATATGTATTTACATACATATATACACATATAAACACATAAATACATATGTATGCATATTTAGATGCATTGGAGCTGAGTAGATGAAAACATGAAGCATATTTATGCAATATTCATTTTTAATTAAGTATTATACTGTGTATTTACTGTAAATATTTCACATTTCAATGTTCTGCACATAGCAGAATATGCTCTATGTACATAGATATTCCTATATATATCTATTCCTGCATATAATTATATATATATATATATATATATATATATATATATATATATATATATATATATATATATATATACCTACATATAATTATATATACCTACATATAATTATATATATATATATACCTACATATAATTTTTTTATATATATATATATATATATATATATATATATATATATATATATAGGTATAGATATATATTTTTAGAAAAAAAAACATTTGTGTGTGTGTATATATATAAGCTAAGAGTTTTAGACAAAACAGTGTTGCCAAAAACTGATTGTAAAAATATACATCAATGAGTGTGGTGCAGACCCTTTGAAAATATGTAATGGGTTTAAAAGACAGAAAAAATCCTGGATTGTAATCCTGGATAAAAGACAGGGGAATCAGCACTCTTTTATAAGAATTTTATTAGCTCTTACAATAGGTAATGTATCCAAACTCTGCTTTGGCCGCTGAGAGAGAAGGCGGTCATCTATACCCCATGTACCTAGACTCCCAAATACTGTAGCTGAGGAAGCAGGAGTACAGAATATTCATGTGTGTAAATATTAACAGTAATTATAAATCAACATTACAACCTGACCGGTCAGGGATCTGTGTAGGTACCTAGTAAAGGATGATTACATATAGCATAGGTAAATGGCTAACCTCAAGCGTCAATGAATGTCAAAAGCAAGTTATGCAGAGATATGTACATATGCATAAAGTGTATGCAGGAGGAACAGCACCCAGACTACTACACCCTGCTGCGTACGGCACCTCTTATAAGAGGCTACTTGCCAGGCAGGTTAATACATATGGGATCTAAGTAGTCACTGGGATCGTGTCCCTAGAGTATGTACAATGCAGCAGAAAAATTTAAGGCATAAGTAAAACGGCAGGAGTACAATAATAGCAATGATAGCAATCAGTCCTTAGTAGTAAATGTAGGTGGTCGTATGTTAGACTTAGGATTTATAGATCAGACATGCAAGCAGTAGCAGTACACAGCCATAGAAAAAGAAAGCAAGATGCAGGAGAACACAAAGCCAGCTTGTCAGTCAATGTGCAAGTTCATATGCATCGAACATCCAATACTTGCAGATTCTTATCTCAGAAACAAGGTAAGCCCCCTCGACAGGGTAGCTAAGTATGCATATCGCAAAGCTTGCCAATCAATCAAGGCAACAGTCAGAGAACAATACGACCTTTATCCAGATGGTTAAGTTTCCAAGTGTTGTCACTGCTTGCTTTGAGCCGTCTTTGCCTCCGGACCCTTTAGTGCTTAAGTCCGTTCCTTGGCATAACTTGCAAACATGCTGTTAGAGGTGTGCGTGGTTCGCCAGTACAAACACAGATCTCGTGTTCCGGTCGGCTGGACCAATGCTGACGCGCGTTTCACCCGCTTGGCATTCCGGGCTTCGTCAGGGCGTGATCATATATATATACTTTTTCCGCGCATTGGTTTAGTACGCAAACTTTTTACTTTCAACTTGTAATACGAGTCCTTCCTGGCGCATACAAAAAGCTTACTTCTAGCTGAGTTAGAGCATGAGCAGGAGCATTAAATACCGCTTCACTTGTAATCTGGGCACACCACCTGGATAATTTTTATGGACCACCAGGCTAAAATGTAAGCCAATGTTAAGCTAAAATGAGCTAATATTAGATCATTTCAATGATTGTTGCACAAATTATCGTTACGTTAATTTATATTAAATTATGAAATTAATTTGTGCTTTGAATTAGCTTAAAGGGACATAATACTCATATGCTAAATCATTTGAAACTGAAGCAGTATAGCTGTAAAAAGCTGACAGAAAAATATCACCTGAGCATCTCTATGTAAGTCCATGAGCTAGTGACGTATGGGATACACATTCCTACCAGGAGGGGCAAAGTTTCCCAAACCTCAAAATGCCCACAAACACACCCCTCACCACACCCACAAATCAGTTTAACGAATAGCCAAGAAGTGGGGTGATAAGAAAAAAGTGCGAAAGCAAAAAAAACAAGGAATTGGAATAATTGTGCTTTATACAAAAAAATCATAACCACCACAAAAAAGGGTGGGCCTCATGGACTCTTGCTAATATGAAAGAAATGAATTTATCAAGTAAGTTCTTAAATAAATTATGTTTTCTTTCATGTAATTAGCAAGAGTCCATGAGCTAGTGACGTATGGGATAATGACTACCCAAGATGTGGATCTTCCACGCAAGAGTCACTAGAGAGGGAGGGATAAAATAAAGACAGCCAATTCCGCTGAAAAATAATCCACACCCAAAATAAAGATTAAATCTTATAATGAAGAAAACTGAAATTATAGGCAGAAGAATCAAACTGAAACAGCTGCCTGAAGTATTTTTCTACCAAAAACTGCTTCAGAAGAAGAATACACATCAAAATGGTAGAATTTAGTAAAAGAATGCAAAGAAGACCAAGTTGCTGCTTTGCAAATCTGATCAATCGAAGCTTCATTCCTAAACGCCCAGGAAGTAGAAACTGACCTAGTAGAATGAGCTGTAATCCTTTGAGGCGGAGATTTACCCGACTCGACATAAGCAGGATGAATTAAAGATTTCAACCAAGATGCCAAAGAAATGGCAGAGGCCTTCTGACCTTTCCTAGAACCGGAAAAGATAACAAATAGACTAGAAGTCTTTCGGAAATTCTTAGTAGCTTCAACATAATATTTCAAAGCTCTAACTAAATCCAAAGAATGCAATGATCTCTCCTTAGAATTCTTAGCATTAGGACATAATGAAGGAACCACAATTTCTCTACTAATGTTGTTAGAATTCACAACCTTAGGTAAAAATTTAAAAGAAGTTCGCAACACCGCCTTATCCTGATGGAAAATCAGAAAAGGAGATTCACAAGAAAGAGCAGATAATTCAGAAACTCTTCTAGCAGAAGAGATGGCCAAAAGAAAACAAAACTTTCCAAGAAAGTAATTTAATGTCCAGTGAATGCATAGGTTCAAACGGAAGAGCTTGAAGAGCCCCCAGAACCAAATTCAAACTCCAAGGAGGAGAAATTGACTTAATAACAGGTTTTATACGAACCAAAGCTTGTACAAAACAATGAATATCAGGAAGAATAGCAATCCTTCTGTGAAAAAGAACAGAAAGAGCAGAGATTTGTCCTTTCAAGGAACTTGCAGACAAATCTTTATCCAAACCATCCTGAAGAAACTGAAAAATTCTCGGAATTCTAAAAGAATGCCAGGAAAAATGATGAGAAAGACACCAAGAAATGTAAGTCTTCCAGACTCGATAATATATCTTCCTAGATACAGATCTACGAGCCTGTAACATAGTATTAATCACAGAGTCAGAGAAACCTCTTTGACTAAGAATCAAGCGTTCAATCTTTTAAGGATTTGAGATCCTGATGGTAAAAAAGGACCTTGTGACAGAAGGTCTGGTCTTAACGGAAGAGTCCACAGTTGGCAAGAAGCCATGCGGACAAGATCCGTATACCAAAACCTGTGAGACCATGCTGGAGCCACCAGCAGACAAAACGAGCATTCCTTCAGAATCTTGGAGATTACTCTTGGAAGAAGAACTAGAGGCGGAAAAATATAGGCAGGATGATACTTCCAAGGAAGTGACAATGCATCCACTGCTTCCGCCTGAGGATCCCTGGATCTGGACAGATACCTGGGAAGTTTCTTGTTTAGATGAGAAGCCATCAGATCTATTTCTGGAAGTCCCCACATTTGAACAATCTGAAGAAACACCTCTGGGTGAAGAGACCACTCGACCGGATGTAACGTTTGGCGACTGAGATAATCCGCTTTCCAATTGTCAATACCTGGGATATGAACCGCAGAGATTAGACAGGAGCTGGATTCCGCCCATACCAGTATTCAAGATACTTATTTCATAGCCAGAGGACTGTGAGTCCCTCCTTGATGATTGATATATGCCACAGTTGTGACATTGTCTGTCTGAAAACAAATGAACGATTCTCTCTTTAGAAGAGGCCATGACTGAAGAGCTTCTGAAAATTGCACGGAGTTCCAAAATATTGATTGGTAATCTCACCTCCTGAGATTTCCCAAACCCCTTGTGCTGTCAGAAACCCCCATACAGCTCCCCAACCTGTCAGACTTGCATCTGTTGAGATCACAGTCCAGGTTGGAAGAAAAAAAGAAGCCCCCTGAACTAAACGATGGTGGTCTGTACCACATCAGAGGGTGTCGAACAATCAGTTTTAAAGATATTAAATGAGATATCTTTGTATAATCCCGGCACCACTGGTTCAGCATACAGAGCTGAAGAGGTCGCATGTGAAAATGAGCAAAGGGGAACACGTCCAATGCAGCAGTCATAAGAACCTAGAATTTCCATGCATAAGGCTACCGAAGGGAATGATTGAGACTGAAGGTTTCGATAAGCTGAAACCAATTTCAGACGTCTCCTGTCCAACAGAGACAGAGTCATGGACACTGAATCTATCCGGAAATCTAAAAAAGGTTACTCTTGTCTGAGGAATCAACAAACTTTTTGGTTAATTGATCCTCCAACCATGTTCTTGAAGAAACAACACTCATAAAAAGCTGGAAAGGATCTTTCCATTGAAAATGAGCAAAGGGAATTGAATCCAATGCTGTTAAAACTTCTATGCATATATAGCAACTGAAGGAAATAATAGAGACTGAAAGTACCGACAGACGGAACCCAATACAAATTGTCCCTTGTCTGATAGAGACAAAGATAGTGACATAAACCATCCGGAAACCTAAAAAAAAGGTGAACCTTGTGTGAGGAATCAAGAGCTTTTGAAAAAAGATCCTCTAACTATGTCCTGAAGAGCAAGTGAAACATATGAGAATCCGCATCCTCAGGAAATAATCTGAATGAAAACAGAAAAATGAAGAATCTTGTATTGTATCTAAAGAAAACAATCTAAAATATCAAACAGAGACAGATGCGCCACATGGCCCAATATTGTAGTTTCCAAATTTATGTAGATTTTACTATATAGTTGAACTCACATGTATTGGAGCACCTCAATTGGTGCAAATGACACAGTCTGGGATCTATAACAGTCACCCAGCAGACCGGCCTCTCGAGTTGTTCAGGGTCTGTGTAAAATAGAAAACACAAAAAAGCCTATATGGCCTAGTATTGTATGACTAGAGTGATTTCACACCAGATAGTAGTATAAGATTTTGAACTCACATTTGGTGAAGCATCCCCAATGATGCTATAGAGACAAGCTGGGATTAATTCAGTCACCCAACAGACTTAGCTCGTGGCATACAGCATGCAATAGTCCTCTCAGTGGTCTTTAGGTCAGTGATATCCTCAGATAAAAACCAGTTCATAGGCAGCAAGTGTTTATAGTAAAAGTTAAAATCACTTTAATAAAATAATATTAAATTGCGACGCGTTTCTCAGTCTCAGACTGTTTCCTCAGGCATAATAAAATGGTTTACAAACACTTGCTATATATTCCTAAACAAACCACTTAACATAATTGGTAACACTTGTTGTGGGTGTGGTTTATGACATCATCAGTATCCTAGCTACTGATATATTTTAGCAACAAATGTGACACAGTATTGTATACTTAAACAATGTACATCAGAGTTTACATTTTATGAGTCAAGTGAAACAATCTACCTCATACTTTGCAGTGCAAATATTAATCATAATACATAAAACACATCAATATTATAATATTGTAGCAATACATATATTTCCCCATATCCAGTGAGATTTGTCTCATGCTACTCAATCATATCTGATTCCTATCTCTATTTCTATTTAATGTCTAGGCTGGGTCTGTTTTATATCAGAACATCTTTAATCCATTGTTTAATGGTTTATCTTTTTTCTTATTTAGTTTTTAAGTGTCTGATCCCTCTCTGCCAATAGCCCCAATCTACATTTAATATGAGGGTAACTATTTTTTGTTCAAACCTTTGTATTAAACATTATAAGCCCTTTGATTTATTGGTATGTAATAGTTTTATAATCTACTGCTGTGCATAAACTGTGATTTCAAATGGCAGGTTGTTGACTAACCTTATAGGGCTATTGATCCATTAGATTCGAGTAGTTTCAAACGCCATCTGATGTTCTAAATGGCGTGTGTGTTGCGCTAATGCGCATGTGTACAACGTCAATGTGTATGTGAGTAATGTTGCCAAGGGAACAAATAGTGTTAGTCAATTATACGTTGTGCGTAAAACGTGATACGTCCCAAGCTGCGCCAGTGCGCATGTCAGCACTGCTAAGGCGTCTCAAGCATTCGTTGCCAAGGGAACCGGAATCCCATTCAATCTCACGTTATGCGTGTTATAGCCTTACAGCTGATAGGTTAGTATTATCTTGTAGGAGGTTTTTATTGTTTATGCTAGTGCGCATGTCAGCATTGCCAAGGAGTCTCAAGTTTTCATTGCCAAGGGAACCAGAATCTCATTCAGTCTCACGTTATGCGTGCTATAGCCTTTCGACTGATAGGCCAATATTATCTTGTAGGTGGTTTCCATTGTCCATGGGAAATAGACACCAACTACAAATTGAGACGTATATATTTGCTCTCTTGTCCACAGTAACCCCCATATAATAATGGCATATTAGTGGAAAAAATATATAATAATAATAAAGAGCAATATCATATATGGGGGTTACTGTGGACAAGAGAGCAAATATATACGTCTCAATTTGTAGTTGGTGTCTATTTCCCATGGACAATGGAAACCACCTACAAGATAATATTGGCCTATCAGTCGAAAGGCTATAGCACGCATAACGTGAGACTGAATGAGATTCTGGTTCCCTTGGCAATGAAAACTTGAGACTCCTTGGCAATGCTGACATGCGCACTAGCATAAACAATAAAAACCTCCTACAAGATAATACTAACCTATCAGCTGTAAGGCTATAACACGCATAACGTGAGATTGAATGGGATTCCGGTTCCCTTGGCAACGAATGCTTGAGACGCCTTAGCAGTGCTGACATGCGCACTGGCGCAGCTTGGGACGTATCACCTTTTACGCACAACGTATAATTGACTAACACTATTTGTTCCCTTGGCAACATTACTCACATACACATTGACGTTGTACACATGCGCATTAGCGCAACACACACGCCATTTAGAACATCAGATGGCGTTTGAAACTACTCGAATCTAATGGATCAATAGCCCTATAAGGTTAGTAAAAAACCTGCCATTTGAAATCACAGTTTATGCACAGCAGTAGATTATAAAACTATTACATACCAATAAATCAAAGGGCTTATAATGTTTAATACAAAGGTTTGAACAAAAAATAGTTACCCTCATATTAAATGTAGATTGGGGCTATTGGCAGAGAGGGATCAGACACTTAAAAACTAAATAAGAAAAAAGATAAACCATTAAACAATGGATTAAAGATGTTCTGATATAAAACAGACCCAGCCTAGACATTAAATAGAAATAGAGATAGGAATCAGATATGATTGAGTAGCATGAGACAAATCTCACTGGATATGGGGAAATATATGTATTGCTACAATATTATAATATTGATGTGTTTTATGTATTATGATTAATATTTGCACTGCAAAGTATGAGGTAGATTGTTTCACTTGACTCATAAAATGTAAACTCTGATGTACATTGTTTAAGTATACAATACTGTGTCACATTTGTTGCTAAAATATATCAGTAGCTAGGATACTGATGATGTCATAAACCACACCCACAACAAGTGTTACCAATTATGTTAAGTGGTTTGTTTAGGAATATATAGCAAGTGTTTGTAAACCATTTTATTATGCCTGAGGAAACAGTCTGAGACTGAGAAACGCGTCGCAATTTAATATTATTTTATTAAAGTGATTTTAACTTTTACTATAAACACTTGCTGCCTATGAACTGGTTTTTATCTGAGGATATCACTGACCTAAAGACCACTGAGAGGACTATTGCATGCTGTATGCCACGAGCTAAGTCTGTTGGGTGACTGAATTAATCCCAGCTTGTCTCTATAGCATCATTGGGGATGCTTCACCAAATGTGAGTTCAAAATCTTATACTACTATCTGGTGTGAAATCACTCTAGTCATACAATACTAGGCCATATAGGCTTTTTTGTGTTTTCTATTTTACACAGACCCTGAACAACTCGAGAGGCCGGTCTGCTGGGTGACTGTTATAGATCCCAGACTGTGTCATTTGCACCAATTGAGGTGCTCCAATACATGTGAGTTCAACTATATAGTAAAATCTACATAAATTTGGAAACTACAATATTGGGCCATGTGGCGCATCTGTCTCTGTTTGATATTTTAGATTGCTTAATTGGATCCTGGTCTGGACCACTACAGATTGCTGCCTTGGTATTCTACTATCAAGACCTTTATAAAGGACAATATAGTGATCATTGTCACCCATTAACCACTATCTTTGAGTGAGATATAACTATCCTATTAACATTGTGATTATCAAATTGTTTAGGCTAACATCTATTTACTCTGTTCACAACGTATATACTAGTTTTGAGTGAGATACAACTGTCCTATTAACATTGTGATTATCAAATTGTATAGGTTAACATCTATTTACTCTGTCCACAACATATATACTAGTTACTACTGAATCAGTGTATCATCATTTATACTGAAAAGTGCATTTCTATTGGTAACATATAAGCTACCTCATATACTACATATTACCATTTATAGATACTCTCAAGGGCGCCCCCTTTTCTTTTGTTGTATTACTAAAGAAAACAAATAATGCTATCAATGACCACAAAAAGGCAGAATAGTTTGAATAAAACTCCAAAACCCAGTTCCCCAGAAGATTCCAGGTCTGAGCAGCGCTTGAACCCCATGGGTACCCAGCCATGCCTCAACAGTATCCAAAATATATAGGACAGAAACACACTGAAAGAAAGAAAGAAAGTGTTAGCCTTACTGGAATAAAATCAAAGAAATTTGGACAAAATAGAACCAAATAAATTTCAAAGAAGTCTTAACCTGCCCCTTACCAGCCAAGCTGGAATACGGCACGTGCATCGCAACATTAGGGAGCTAATTTCGAACCCCAATTAAAAACATGTTACTTGGGAAAGAACTCAGGATTCGTTCCTTAATAAGAACAACCAAACTAGTATAAGCTTAAAGTTTTAGTCTTAGAACTCAATCTTGAAGCCCATAGTAACAGTTAAGAATTGAATCCAATTATAATTGATTATCTTAGAACAAAAGAAATATGGATTTTCTTTTTTTTTTTTTTTTTTTAAAAATCACAGAATTCTTCTAGCTAAAATAGCTAAAGACATAGATTAACCCTCATTTGCGAATATATTCAATAAAATGAAGACACAAATGAAATCATTAGCATGATAGTCCAGTTTAAAGGACCAGTCAAAACAGAGGACTTGCAAAATGCAAAACAACAAGACAAATGCAACGGCACCTAGTCTAGTAAATGTTGTCCCTTAACAATGCTAAAATAAATCATGATCTGATACTTGATCTTAAAGTAAACAGAAAAAATGAAGCAATTGCAATATCACAGGACCAAGAAAAGTACCTGAAACTAAATAATTTTCCAAAAATAAGATACAACTATATAAAGGAAAATAAATACTATTTTGCTATAAAAACAATAGCATAATTAGTAGGAGTAGAGATAGCTCTAATAAATTGGAGAACCCTCCAAATTGAATTTAACTGCTGACAAAAAAATATAGTTTAAAAATAAAAGAAAATTCTCAGCCTATTCCATTCCCTAGTATGGGGAATTGGAAAGAAAACCTCTGAAATCATAGAAGAAATAAAAAGGCAGAAATAGTGTCAGCTAGTCTTAAAGAACTAGTTACCTTAATATCCAAAATAATCAACACCTCTTCAACAAAGAACAAATGTACTTTAATAATAAAAAAATTATATAAAAAAGTAGATTTGTTAGTGTCAATATCTGATGAAGAGAATTTCTGAAAGAGAAAAAAACATCATCAGAGAAGGATAAATCAGTATGTTGTTGGTCATTTGAAACTTCAATAAGTGAAAAAGACCTAAAAATCGTACTAGAAGGCACAAAGTCAGACATAGCCTTAATCAGAAAAAATATTTCTTATAAATCTTCTAAACATTTCTTGCATTTAAGAATGGAAATGTATAAAGCATAAATACTAATGGAATCTGCATGTAAAAGTATATCATAATAACTTAATACAAACCATAGCTAAAGATAAACATTTATAACATTTAAAATAAATGAACTTAGCTTTGGTAGAACTGAAACTCAGTTAAGCATTTTTCCAGAAGTGGCTTCTGACTCAGGGACAAACGGAGACATCTTGCAATATGTAATAGAAAAAACAACATATAAAACAAAATTGATCAAATTCCTTAAATGACAGTTTCAGGAATGGGAAAAAATGCAAGTGAACAAGCTTCTAGCAACCAGAAGCAATAAATAATGAGACTTAAATAATGTGGAGACAATAGTGACGCCCATATTTTTTAGCGCCAAAAAAGACGCCCACATTATTTGGAGCCTAAATGCTCTTGGCGCCAAAAATGACGCCACATCCGGAACGCCGACACTTTTGGCGCAAAAAAACGTCAAAAAAATAACGCAACTTCCGGCGACACGTATGACGCCGGAAACAGAAAAAAAATGTTGCGCCAAAAAAGTCTGCGCCAAGAATGACGCAATAAAATGAAGCATTTTCAGCCCCCGCGAGCCCACAGGGAAAAAGTCAAATTTTAAGGTAAGAAAAAAATTGATTAATTCATATGCATTATCCCAAATATGAAACTGACTGTCTGAAATAAGGAATGTTGAACATCCTGAGTCAAGGCAAATAAATGTTTGAACACATATATTTAGAACTTTATATAAAAGTGCCCAACTATAGCTTAGAGTGTCACAGAAAATAAGACTTACTTACCCCAGGACACTCATCTACAAGTAGTAGAAAGCCAAACCAGTACTGAAACGAGAATCAGTAGAGGTAATGGTATATATAAGAGTATATCGTCGATCTGAAAAGGGAGGTAAGAGATGAATCTCTACGACCGATAACAGAGAACCTATGAAATAGACCCCGTAGAAGGAGATCATTGAATTCAAATAGGCAATACTCTCCTCACATCCCTCTGACATTCACTGCACACTGAGAGGAAAACCGGGCTCCAACCTGCTGCGGAGCGCATATCAACGTAGAATCTAGCACAAACTTACTTCACCACCTCCATAGGAGGCAAAGTTTGTAAAACTGATTTGTGGGTGTGGTGAGGGGTGTGTTTGTGGGCATTTTGAGGTTTGGGAAACTTTGCCCCTCCTGGTAGGAATGTGTATCCCATACGTCACTAGCTCATGGACTCTTGCTAATTACATGAAAGAAAGAAGATATTTTACCTCACAATTTCCTCAGCTCAGCAGAGTAAGTTCTGTGTAAAAAAATATACTTCAGCTGTTGCTCAGCTGCAGGTAAAAAATAAATAAAAAATGAAGACATGAACAGCAGCCAATCAGCATCAGCAGTGCGGAGGTCATGAACTCTTTTACTGTGATCTCATGAGATTTGACTTAACTCTCATGAGATTTCATTGTAAACTTCCTTACACTGAATAGGGAAATAACAGGCTCAATCCTTCAGCTGTCCCAGGACAGACATACTGATTTGTTGCTTAGAAGTCCTTTACAATGGGATGTGGCTACTGAGGAACTTTTGAGATAAAATATCTTTCTTTTTTACATAGAGATGTTCAGGTGATATTTTCTAGTCAGCTTTTTACAGCTATGCTGCATCACTTTCAAGTGTTTAAACATTTGGGTATTATGGCCCTTTAAGTAACATTTTTATGTAACCAAAAAAAGTTACAGGCAAAAATATTAGCTCTATTGAGCTATAACACAGCTCTAGTCAAATCAATAGCACTCCTAATTTAATTAGCAGTCATCCTATTGGCTGATTAGGAATGCAATAGGAATGCAAGGTTATGTTAGGTTATTTGTTAGTTTAAACTTAGGTTTTTTTTAATTTCACAGGTGAGTTTTTATTTATTTTAAGATAGGGTTATTGTAATTTAATTTAAAGTTAGGGGGTTATTAGGTTTAGTGGTTAATAGTTTAATTTATTTTTTGCGATGTGGGGGGCCAGAGGTTTAGTTGTTAATAACTTTATTTAGTGGCGGCAATATCAGGGAATAGGGGTTAATAGCTTAATTATAGTGTCAGCGATGTTGGGGTGCGGGGGAATAGGGGTAAATAACTTTATTATAGTGGTGGCGATGTCGGGGAGCGGCGGAATAGGGGTTAATAACTTTTATTAGTGTTTGCGATGTTGGGAGCGGCAGATTAGGGGTCAATACGTTTTAAATAGTGTTTGCGATGCAGGAGTGCGGCAGAATAGGGGTAGTTTATGGGTGTAATGTACTTTGTAACACTTTAGTTATGAGTTTTGTGTAACAGTTTTGTTGCGCAAAACTCATAACTACTGGTCTCAGATAGCGGAATGGATCGTGCCGGTATAGGCTGGAACGCAAGCATTTTAGCCTCACCTCACAACTTGTAATACCGGCGCTATGGAAATCCCACGCAAAAACGGAATTTTTTTTGAGTGCAGGATTGACGTTGCATTACAGGCTAAAATGCTTGCGGTATAGCTATACCGACAAGACTAGTAATGGCTGCGTTACTGTTTTTACGCTGAAATGGCCATTTTTTCAGCGTTAAAACCGTAACACACACAACTCGTAATCTAGCCGATTCTCTGGTAATTCTGTTTTACCATGGACTTGTAATACCAGATTGCGTGCTATTGCTAGTGCAGCTGCGCTACATTTTACTGTGGAGAATACTGCTTAATGAGGAAATGTAAGCAATGTTATCATCCTGCTATGTTTTATTTTTAAAACATCTGAGTTCTAGTTAGAGTAGCTGCAGATAAATCTGTGAGCATTTGTAGGTCAGTGAAGATGATTTGCTGCTCATGTGTAGATAAACAGTTATAATACCATTGTTGCCTTAGCACACAATGGTCAATTCTGTATTTTAATAATGAGGTGCACTTTCCAGTTTCTTTGCATTCAGTGCATATGGGAATAATTGTTAACAGGATTTTTCTTTATCAGGAGGTAAGTTTGGCATTTATGAAGTCTTAAAACGTAAAAAAAAAAATCGCATAACAGGGTGCGCTGCAAAACTCGAAATACAGTGATTCCAAAACTATGTCCTAAACAACAATGCAGCTTCTCTCAATTTCAAGAAAGGCAAAACACCCTTATATTGCCTCATAGTGCAGCAGATCCAATCACAAAGCAACCCACAAGTGCAACATGTATTCTACTCACTAGTGAAAAGCTCCCCTTGATGCCACAATTGCAGACAAACCAATAGTGTACACCTGTTTTATTGTTTTTACTATGAAAAAAAAACATTTTTTTTCTGCATGTATGGACATGTGGCAAATTTGGATCCATTTTTGTTTTTCTGTTTTCAAGATTGGCATATATTTAGTAAAATCATCAAGCTGCGGGATTATGCACGGGCAGGTTTAATTGCGTGAGCTAATGGTAATGCAGAGCGAATAGAAATGGTTCACTGATTTACATAAAAGGGTCAAAGCGTCCTTGGCACCATCTTGAGACAATCTTTGAGAACTTGTTTCTGGAAAAGTATGAGCAGAAATATTTTTCTTGTCATTGTTTTTTCTGTGGTTCAGTGGTTAATGTTTTTTTGTTTTTTTTTTAATCTTAGTGAGGTAATTTAATAGTGCCATTATGATTAACTAATCGAAGATTGAATTATTGATGCCAATAGTTCATGTGCCGATTTTAAATTGGCCATGAACTGAATTAAATTTAATGAACAGAAACATGGATTAATAAAGATAGTTGCGTTGTGCTTGTGCATAGAATTACCACAGGAAAAAAGCATCAGATGAAAATCCTTGCCAAGTTTTAATATGCTAATAAGCTTCTTATGAGGATATCCCAGCAGCCCCTGCTCTTTCACTCTTGGCAAGTTTCTGCAGTCTCCTAACAAACTCATATTTCAGAATACGGTAATAGCTTCTCTTGCACGTAATAGAGGTCCTGTGGACTCCTGAGTGACATATGCTTTTTGAATGTCAAATTATGTAAGGTGCAAGATAAAAAATAAATAAGAATTCTATATGTGGGGCTTGAAATTTCCACTAGCCTAGTAAGAAATAAGGATTTAGCCTACCTTTACCATTTTATGAACTAGTAAAATTGTATTGTGTGTGTGTGTGTGTGTGTGTGTATGTATACATAGTTTGTGTCTCTGTAGATGCATAGTGTGTGCTAGTGTCTCTTTACACACATTGTGTATGTGTCTGTATACATATAATGTTTGTGTCACTATACATATATAATGTGTCTTTAAATATATTAGCGCTCCACTTTCTAATATCAGAGCACAATAATATAAACACATAAATACATATGTATACATATATAGATAGACATATGTATAAGTGCATTGGAGATCTTTGCCATTAATTAGATAAAAACATTTAAAAGCATATTAATGCAATATTCATATTTGATAAAGGTTTTAACTATGTATTTACTGTAAATTTCTCTTGTAAGGTGTATCCAGTCCACGGATCATCCATTACTTGTGGGATATTCTCATTCCCAACAGGAAGTTGCAAGAGGACACCCACAGCAGAGCTGTAATATAGCTCCTCCCCTAACTGTCATACTCAGTCATTCTCTTGCAACTCTCAACAAGCTAGGATGTTGTAGGAGAGAGTGGTTAAATATAGTTAGTTTATTTTCTTCAATCAAAAGTTTGTTATTTTTAAATAGTACCGGAGTTGTGCTATTTTATCTCAGGCAGTAAATAGAAGAAGAATCTGCCTGAGGTTTCTATGATCTTAGTAGGTTGTAACTAAGATCCATTGCTATTCTCACATATGTCTGAGGGGATTACACAGATGAGGTAACTTCAGCGAGAGAATGGCGTGCAGTTTATTCTGCTATCAGGTATGTGCAGTTATAATTTTTTCTAGAGATGGAAAACACTAGGAAATGCTGCTGATACCGGATTAATGTAAGTTAAGCCTGAATACAGTGATTTAATAACGACTGGTATCATGCTTACTCCCAGGGGTAATACCCTTATGATATTGCAATATAAACGTTTGCTGGCATGTTTAATCGTTTTTATATATGCATTGGTGATAAAACTTTATTGGGGCCTAGTTTTTTCCACATGGCTGGCTTAAATTTTGACTAGAAACAGTTTTACTGAGGCTTTCCACTGTTATAGTATAAAAGTTACAGTTGGTGCAGTTAAAATTACAAACTGTGACAGCCAGCTTCCCTCAGGAGTCCCCTGTATGCTATAGGACATCTCTAAAGGGCTCAAAGGCTTTCCAAAGTCGTTTATTGGGGAAGGTAGGACCACAGCTTGCTGTGGCAGTTGGTTGTGACTGTTAAAAAAAACAAAAAAAAACGTCTATTTCGTTTTTTTGATCCATTTTTTTTGAACTAAGGGGTTAATCATCCATTTGCAAGTGGGTGCAATGCTCTGTTAGCCTATTACATACACTGTAAAAATTTTGTTTGATTTACTGCATTTTTTCACTGTTTTTCAAATTCTGACAAAATTTGTTTCTCTTAAAGGCACAGTACCGTTTTTTATATTTGCTTGTTAACTTGATTTAAAGTGTTTTCCAAGCTTGCTAGTCTCATTGCTAGTCTGTATAAACATGTCTGACATAGAGGAAACTCCTTGTTCATTATGTTTAAAAGCCATGGTGGAACCCCCTCTTAGAATGTGTACCAAATGTACTGATTTCATTTTATGCAATAAAGATCATATTCTGTTTTAAAAAAAATTATCACCAGAGGAATCTGACGAGGGGAAAGTTATGCCGACTAACTCTCCCCACATGTCAGACCCTTTGACTCCCGCCCAAGGGACTCACGCTCAAATGGCGCCAAGTACATCTAGGGCGCCCATAGCGTTTACTTTACAAGACATGGCGGCAGTCATGGATAATACACTGTCAGCGGTATTAGCCAGACTACCTGTACTTAGAGGTTAGCGAGATAGCTCTGGGGGGAGACAAAATGCAGAGCATACTGACGCTTTAAGAACCATGTCTGATACTGCCTCACAATATGCAGAAGCTGAGGAAGGAGAGCTTCAGTCAGTGGGTGATGTTAATGACTCAGGAAAGATACCTGATTCTAATATTTCTACATTTAAATTTAAGCTTGAACACCTCCGCGTGTTACTTAGGGAGGTTTTAGCTGCTCTGAATGACTGTGATACCATTGCAGTGCCAGAGAAATTTTGTAGACTGGATAAATGCTTTGCAGTGCCGGTGTGTACTGATGTTTTTCCAATACCTAAAAGGTTTACAGAAATTATTAATAAGGAATGGGATAGACCAGGTGTGCCGTTCTCTTCCCCTCCTATTTTTAGAATTTTTTTTCCAATAGACGCCACCACACGGGACTTATGGCAGACAGTCCCTAAGGTGGAGGGAGCAGTTTCTACTCTAGCAAAGCGTACTACTATCCCTGTCGAGGATAGTTGTGCTTTTTTAGAGCCAATGGATAAAAAATTAGAAGGTTACCTTAAGAAAATATTTATTCAACAAGGTTTTATCCTACAGCCCATTGCATGCATTGCCCCTGTCACTGCTGCTGCGGCGTACTGGTTTGAGTCTCTGGAAGAGGCTTTACAGGTAGAGACTCCATTGGATGACATACTTGGCAAACTTAGAGCACTTAAGCTAGCCAATTATTTTATTTCTGATGCCATTGTTCATTTGAATAAACTAACGGCTAAGAATTCTGGTTTTGCTATACAGGCGCGCAGAGCGCTATGGCTTAAATCATGGTCAGCTGACGTGACTTTAAAATCTAAGCTACTTAACATTCCCTTCAAGGGGCAGACCCTATTCGGGCCTGGTTTGAAGGAGATTATTGCTGATATCACGGGAGGAAAAGGTTGTGCCCTTCCTCAGGACAGGTCCAAATCTAGGGCCAAACAGTCTAATTTTCGTGCCTTTCGAAACTTCAAGGCAGGTGCGGCATCAACTTCCTCTAATAATAAACAAGAGGGAACTTTTGCTCAATCCAAGACGGTCTGGAGACCAAACCAGACCTGGAAAAAAGGTAAGCAGGTCAAAAAGCCTGCTGCTGCCTCTAAGACAGCATGAAGGAACGACCCCCTATCCGGTAACGGATCTAGTAGGGGGCAGACTTTCACTCTTCGCCCAGGCGTGGGCAAGAGATGTTCAGGATCCCTGGGCGTTGGAAATTATATCCCAGGGATATCTTCTGGACTTCAAAGCTTCCCCCCCCAAAAGGGAGATTTCACCTTTCACAATTATCTGCAAACCAGATAAAGAGTGAGGCATTCTTACACTGTGTACGAGACCTCCTAGTTATGGTAGTGATCCATCCAGTTCCAAAGGAGGAACAGGAACAGGGTTTTTACTCAAATTTGTTTGTGGTTCCCAAAAAAAGAGGGAACCTTCAGACCGATTTTGGATCTAAAGATCTTAAACAAATTCCTCAAAGTTCCGTCGTTCAAGATGGAAACTATTCGTACCATCCTACCACTGATCCAGGAGGGTCAATATATGACTACAGTGGATCTAAAGGATGCTTATCTTCACATTCCGATACACAAAGATCATCATCGGTTTCTCAGGTTTGCCTTTCAAGACAGGCATTACCAGTTGTAGCTCTTCCCTTTGGATTAGCTACAGCCCCAAGAATCTTTACAAAGGTTCTAGGGTCGCTTTTGGCGGTCCTAAGGCCGTGGGGCATAGCAGTAGCCCCTTATTTAGACGACATCCTGATACAGGCGTCAAACTTCCAAATTGCCAAGTCTCATACAGACGTAGTACTGGCATTTCTGAGGTCGCATGGGTGGAAAGTGAACGAGGAAAAGTGTTCTCTATCCCCACTCACAAGAGTTTCCTTTCTAGGGACTTAGAAATGAAAATTTACCTTGACGGAGTCCAGGTTATCAAAGCTTCTAAATTCCTGTTGGGTTCTTCATTCCATTCCGCGCCCTTTGGTGGCTCAGTGTATGGAAGTAATCGGCTTAATGGTAGCGGCAATGGACATAGTGCCGTTTGCATGCTTACATCTCAGACCGCTGCAACTATGCAGGCTCAGTCAGTGGAGCGGGGATTACACAGATTTGGCCCCTCAACTGAATCTGGACCAAGAGACCAGGGATCCTCTTCCCTGGTGGCTATCTCGGGTTCATCTGTCCAAAGGTATGACCTTCGCAGGCCAGATTGGACTATTGTAAAAACAAATGCCAGACTTCTAGGTTGGGGTGCAGTCTGGAACTCCCTGAAGGCTCAGGGATCGTGGACTCAGGAGGAGTCTCTCCTTCCAATAAATATTCTGGAACTAAGAGCGATATTCAAGGCTCTTCAGGTTTGGCCTCAGTTAGCAACTCTGAGGTACATCAGATTTCAGTCGGTCAACATCACGACTGTAGCTTACATCAACCATCGAGGGGGAACAAGAAGTTCCCTAGAGATGTTAGAAGTTTCAAAAATAATTCACTGGGCAGAGATTCACTCTTGCCACCTATCAGCTATCCATATCCCAGGTGTAGAGCACTGGGAGGCGGATTTTCTAAGTCGTCAGACTTTTCATCCGGGAGAGTGGGAACTCCATCCGGAGGTATTTGCACAACTGATTCTCCATTGGGGCAAACCAGAACTGGATCTCATGGCGTCTCGCCAGAACGCCAAGCTTCCGTGTTACGGATCCAGGTCCAGGGATCCCAAGGCGACACTGATAGATACTCTAGCAGCGCCCTGGTCTTTCAACCTGGCTTATGTGTTTCCACCGTTTCCTCTGCTCCCTCGACTGATTGCCAAGATCAAGCAGGAGAGAGCATCAGTGATTCTGATAGCACCTGCGTGGCCACGCAGGACCTGGTATGCAGATCTAGTGGACATGTCATCCTTTCCACCATGGTCTCTGCCTCTGAGACAGGACCTTCTACTTCAGGGTCCTTTCAACCATCCAAATCTAATTTCTCTGAGGCTGACTGCCTGGAGATTGAATGCTTGATTTTATCAAAGCGTGGCTTCTCCGAGTCAGTTATTGATACCTTAATACAGGCACAAAAGCCTGTCACCAGGAAAATTTACCATAAGGTATGGCGTAGATATCTTTATTGGTGTGAATCCAAGGGTTACTCATGGAGTAAGGTCAGGATTCCTAGGATTTTATCTTTTCTCCAAGAAGTTTTGGAAAAAGGATTGTCAGCTAGTTTCTTAAAGGGACAGATTTTTGCTCTGTCTATTCTTTTGCACTAGCGTCTGGCAGATGTTCCAGACGTTCAGGCATTTTGTCAGGCTTTAGTTTGAATCAAGCCTGTGTTTAAACCTGTTGCTCCACCATGGAGCTTAAACTTGGTTCTTAAGGTTCTTCAAGGAGTTCCGTTTGAACCTCTTCATTCCATAGATATCAAACTTTTATCTTGGAAAGTTCTTTTTTTTTTTTTGGTAGCTATTTCCTCGGCTCGTAGAGTCTCTGAGCTATCTGCCTTACAATGTGATTCTCCGTATCTGATTTTTCATACGGATAAGGTAGTCCTGCGTACCAAACTTGGGTTCTTACCTAAGGTGGTATCTAACAAGAATATCAATCAAGAGATTGTGGTTCCATCCTTGTGTTACACAATCTGGACGTGGTCTGTGCTTTAAAGTTTTACTTACAAGCTACTAAAGATTTTCGTCAAACATCTGCTTTGTTTGTTGTCTACTCTGGACAGAGGAGAGGTCAAAAGGCTTTGGCAACCTCTTTTTCTTTTTGGCTAAGAAGCTTAATCCGCTTAGCCTATGAGACTGCTGGACAGCAGCCTCCTGAAAGGATTACAGCTCATTCCACTAGAGCTGTGGCTTCCACTTGGGCCTTTAAAAATGAGGCTTCTGTTGAACAGATTTGCAAGGCGGCGACTTGGTCTTCACTTCATACTTTTTCAAAATTTGACAAATTTGATACTTTTGCTTCTTCGGAGGCTATATTTGGGAGAAAGGTTTTACAGGCTGTGGTTCCTTCCATTTAAGTTCCTGCCTTGTCCCTCCCTTCATCCGTGTACTTTAGCTTTGGTATTGGTATCCCACAAGTAATGGATGATCCGTGGACTGGATACACCTTACAAGAGAAAACACAATTTATGCTTACCTGATAAATTTATTTCTCTTCTGGTGTATCCAGTCCACGGCCCGCCCTGTCATTTTAAGGCAGGTAATTTTTAAATTTAAACTACAGTAACCACTACACCCTATGGTTCCTCCTTTCTCTGCTTGTTTTCGGTCGAATGACTGGCTATGACAGTTAGGGGAGGAGCTATATTACAGCTCTGCTGTGGGTGTCCTCTTGCAACTTCCTGTTGGGAATGAGAATATCCCACAAGTAATGGATGATCCGTGGACTGGATACACCACAAGAGAAATAAATTTATCAGGTAAGCATAAATTGTGTTATTTCACATTCCAATGTTCTGCACATAGGGGAATATGTTCTATGTAATTCTAAATAGATATTCCTATATATATATATATATATAGGGAGTGCAGAATTATTAGGCAAGTTGTATTTTTGAGGATTAATTTTATTATTGAACAACAACCATGTTCTCAATGAACCCAAAAAACTCATTAATATCAAAGCTGAATAGTTTTGGAAGTAGTTTTTAGTTTGTTTTTAGTTATAGCTATTTTAGGGGGATATCTGTGTGTGCAGGTGACTATTACTGTGCATAATTATTAGGCAACTTAACAAAAAACAAATATATACCCATTTCAATTATTTATTTTTTACCAGTGAAACCAATATAACATCTCAACATTCACAAATATACATTTCTGACATTCAAAAACAAAACAAAAACAAATCAGTGACCAATATAGCCACCTTTCTTTGCAAGGACACTCAAAAGCCTGCCATCCATGGATTCTGTCAGTGTTTTGATCTGTTCACCATCAACATTGCGTGCAGCAGCAACCACAGCCTCCCAGACACTGTTTAGAGAGGTGTACTGTTTTCCCTCCTTGTAAATCTCACATTTGATGATGGACCACAGGTTCTCAATGGGGTTCAGATCAGGTGAACAAGGAGGCCATGTCAATAGATTTTCTTCTTTTATACCCTTTCTTGCCAGCCACACTGTGGAGTACTTGGACGCGTGTGATGGAGCATTGTCCTGCATGAAAAACAGAATTTATGTTTACCTGATAAATTACTTTCTCCAACGGTGTGTCCGGTCCACGGCGTCATCCTTACTTGTGGGATATTCTCTTCCCCAACAGGAAATGGCAAAGAGCCCAGCAAAGCTGGTCACATGATCCCTCCTAGGCTCCGCCTTCCCCAGTCATTCGGACCGACGTAAAGGAGGAATATTTGCATAGGAGAAATCATATGATACCGTGGTGACTGTAGTTAAAGAAAATAAATCATCAGACCTGATTAAAAAACCAGGGCGGGCCGTGGACCGGACACACCGTTGGAGAAAGTAATTTATCAGGTAAACATAAATTCTGTTTTCTCCAACATAGGTGTGTCCGGTCCACGGCGTCATCCTTACTTGTGGGAACCAATACCAAAGCTTTAGGACACGGATGATGGGAGGGAGCAAATCAGGTCACCTAGATGGAAGGCACCACGGTTTGCAAAACCTTTCTCCCAAAAATAGCCTCAGAAGAAGCAAAAGTATCAAATTTGTAAAATTTGGTAAAAGTGTGCAGTGAAGACCAAGTCGCTGCCTTACATATCTGATCAACAGAAGCCTCGTTCTTAAAGGCCCATGTGGAAGCCACGGCCCTAGTGGAATGAGCTGTGATTCTTTCAGGAGGCTGCCGTCCGGCAGTCTCATAAGCTAATCTGAAGATGCTTTTAAGCCAAAAAGATAGAGAGGTAGAAGTTGCTTTTTGACCTCTCCTTTTACCAGAATAAACAACAAACAAGGAAGATGTTTGTCTGAAATCCTTTGTAGCATCTAAATAGAATTTTAGAGCACGGACAACGTCCAAATTGTGTAACACAAAGAAGGTACAATTATCTCCTGGTTAAAATTTTTGTTGGAAACAACCTTCGGAAGAAAACCAGGCTCAGTACGTAAAAACCACCTTATCTGCATGGACCAGATAGGGCGGAGAACACTGCAGAGCAGATAACTCAGAAACTCTTCTAGCGGAAGAAATTGCAACCTAAAACAAAACTTTCCAAGATAATAACCTAA
This sequence comes from Bombina bombina, assembly GCF_027579735.1. Classification (NCBI taxonomy): domain Eukaryota; kingdom Metazoa; phylum Chordata; class Amphibia; order Anura; family Bombinatoridae; genus Bombina; species Bombina bombina. Next base: position 430,481,159 of record NC_069500.1, on the reverse strand, counting down.
TATCTATGGAATGTAAGGGTTCAAACGGAACCCCTTGAAGAACTGAAAGAACTAGATTAAGACTCCAGGGAAGAGTCAAAGGTCTGTAAACAGGCTTGATTCTAACCAGAGCCTGAACAAACGCTTAAACGTCTGGCACAGCTGCCAGCCTTTTGTGAAGTAAAACAGATAAAGCAGAGATCTGTCCCTTCAGAGAACTCGCAGAAAATCCTTTCTCCAAACCTTCTTGTAGAAAGGAAAGAATCTTAGGAATTTTATCTTGTTCCATGGGAATCCTTTAGATTCACACCAACAGATATATTTTTTCCATATATTATGGTAAATTTTTCTAGTTACAGGCTTTCTAGCCTGAATAAGAGTATCTATTACAGAATCTGAAAACCCACGCTTTGATAAAATCAAGCGTTCAAACTCCAAGCAGTCAGTTGGAGGAAAACCAGATTCGGATGTTCGAATGGACCCTGAATAAGAAGGTCCTGTCTCAAAGGTAGCTTCCATGGTGGAGCCGATGACCCATTCACCAGGTCTGCATACCAAGTCCTGCGTGGCCACACAGGAACTATCAAGGTCACCGAAGCCCTCTCCAGATTGATCCTGGCTACCAGCCTGGGAATGAGAGGAAACGGTGGGAATACATAAGCTAGGTTGAAGATCCAAGGTGCTACTATTGTATCCAATAGAGTCGCCTTGGGATCCCTGGATTTGGACCCGTAACAAGGGACCATGAAGTTCTGACGAGAGGCCATCAGAACCAAGTCTGGAATGCCCCATAATTGAGTTATTTGGGCAAAGATTTCCAGATGGAGTTCCCACTCCCCCGGATGCTCCTCCATCGCCAGGGAACTCCTTGTTACCCCCTGATGGTTGATATATGTAACAGTCGTCATGATGACTGATTGAAACCTTATGAATTTGGCCTTTGCTAGTCGAGGCCAAGCCTTGAGAGCATTGAATATCGCTCTCAGTTCCATTATGTTTATCGGGAGAAGAGAGTCTTCCCGAAACCATAGACCCTGAGTTTTCAGGGGTTCCCAGACCGCGCCCCAGCCCACCAGACTGGCGTCGGTCGTGACAATGACCTATTCTGGTCTGCGGAAGCTCATTCCCTGTGACAGGTTGTCCAGGGTCAGCCACCAACGGAGTGAATCTCTGGTTATTTGATCTACTTGTATCGTCGGAGACAAGTCTGTATAATCCCCATTCCACTGTCTGAGCATGCCCAGGTGCAATGGTCTTAGATGAATTCGTGCAAAAGGAACTATGTCCATTGCCGCAACCATCAACCCTATTACTTCCATGGACTGCGCTATGGAAGGAAGAAGAACAGAATGAAGTACCTGACAAGAGCTTAGAAGTTTTGATTTTCTGGCCTCTGTCAGAAAAACCTTCATTTCTAAGGAAACTATTATTGTTCCCAAGAAGGGAACTCTTGTTGACGGGGACAGAGAACTTTTTTCTATGTTCACTTTCCACCTGTGAGATCTGAGAAAGGCTAGGACAATGTCCGTATGAGCCCTTGCTTTTGACAGAGACGACACTTGAATCAGGATGTCGTCCAAGTAAGGTACTACTGCAATGCCCCTTGGTCTTAGCACCGCTAGAAGGGACCCTAGTACCCTTGTGAAAATCCTTGGAGCAGTGGCTAATCCGAATGGAAGTGCCACAGGTAATGCTTGTCCAGAAAGGCGAACCTTAGGAACCGAAAATGTTCCTTGTGGATAGGAATACGTAGGTACGCATCCTTTAAGTCCACCGTGGTCATGAATTGACCTTCCTGGATGGTAGGAAGGATCGTTCGAATGGTTTCCATTTTGAATGATGAAACCCTTAGAAACTTGTTTAGAATCTTGAGATCTAAAATAGGTCTGAATGTTCCCTCTTTTTTGGGAATTATGAACAGGTTGGAGTAAAAACCCATCCCTTGTTCTCCTAATGGAACAGGATGAATCACTCCCATGCTTAACAGGTCTTCTACACAGTGTAAGAATGCCTGTTCGAAGATAATTGAGACCCGTGGAACCTTCCCCTTGGGGGTAGTTCCCTGAATTCCAGGAGATAACCTTGAGAAACTATTTCTAGCGCCCAAGGATCCTGAACATCTCTTGCCCCAGCCTGAGCAAAGAGAGAAAGTCTGCCCCCCACCAGATCCTTCCCAGATCGGGGGCCAACACTTCATGCTGTTTTGGTAGCAGTGGCAGGTGACTTGGCCTGCTTACCCTTGATCCAGCCTTGCATCGGCCTCCAGGCTGGCTTGGTTTGAGAAGTATTACCCTCTTGCTTAGAGGGTGTAGAATTTGAGGCTGGTCCGTTTCTGCGAAAGGGACGAAAATTTGGCTTCTTTTTAGCCTTAAAAGACCTATCCAGAGGAAGGGCGTGGCCCTTTCCCCCAGTGATGTCTGAAATAATCTCTTTCAAGTCAGGGCCAAACAGTGTTTTACCCTTGAAAGGGATGTTAAGCAAAAGCGCTCTGCGCGCCACGATAGCAAACCCTGAATTATTCGCCGCTAATCTAGCTAATTGCAAAGCGGCATCTAAAATAAAAAAGAGTTAGCCAATTTAAGAGCTTGAACTCTGTCCAAAACCTCCTCGTACGAAGATTCTTTATTGAGCGACTTTTCTAGTTCTTCGAACCAGAAACACGCAGCTGTAGTGACAGAAACAATGCATGAAATTGGTTGTAGAAGGTAACCTTGCTGAACAAACATCTTTTTAAGCAAACCCTCTAACCTTTAATCCATAGGATCTTGAAAGCACAACTATCTTCTATAGGAATAGAAGTGCGTTTGTTTACAGTAGAAACCGCCCCCTCGACCTTGGGGACTGTATGCTATAAGTCCTTTCTGGGGTCGACTATAGGAACTAATTTCTTAAATATAGGGGGAGGACAAAAGGTATGCCGGGCCTTTCCCACTCCTTATTTACTATGTCTGCCACCCGCTTGGGTATAGGAAAAACATCGGGGGGCACCGGAACCTCTAGGAACTTGTCCATCTTACCTAATTTCTCTGGAATGACCAAATTGTCACAATCATCCAGAGTAGATAATACCTCCTTAAGTAGTGCGTGGAGATGTTGAAATTTAAATTTAAAAGTTACAATATCAGGTTCTGCTTGTTGAGAAATTTTCCCTGAATCTGAAATTTCTCCCTCAGACAAAACCTCCCTCCTGGCCCCTTCAGATAGGTGTGAGGGTATGTCAGAACAGATATCATCAGCGTCCTCTTGCTCTTCAGTGTTTAAAACAGAGCAATCACGCTTTCTCTGATAAGTAGGCATTTTGGAAAAAATGCATGCAATAGAATTATCCATTACAGCCATTAATTGTTGTATGGTAATAAGTATTGGCGCACTAGATGTACTAGGGGCCTCTTGTGTGGGCAAAACTGGTGTAGACACAGAAGGGGATGATGCAGTACCATGCTTACTCCCCTCATTAGAGGAATCATCTTGGGCAATATCATATCTATGGCATTATTATCCCTACTTTGTTTGGACATTATGACACAAATATATCACATATATTTAAATGGGGAGACACATTGGCTTTCATACATATAGAACATCGTTATCTGATGGTTCAGACATGTTAAACAGGCTTAAACTTGTCAACAAAGCACAAAAAACGTTTTACAATAAAACCGTTACTGTCCCTTTAAATTTCAAACTGAACACACTTTATTACTGAATATGTGAAAAAGTATGAAGGAATTGTTCAAATTTCACCAAAATTTCACCACAGTAACTCAAAGCCTTAAAAGTATTGCACACCAAATTTGAAAGCTTTAACCCTTAAAATAACGGAACCGGAGCCGTTTTTACATTTAACCCCTATACAGTCCCAGGTATCTGCTTTGCTGAGACCCAACCAAGCCCAGAGGGGAATACGATACCAAATGATGCCTTCTATAAGCTTTTTCAGTGGTTCTTAGCTCCTCACACATGCATCTGCATGCCATGCTTTCCAAAAACAACTGCGCATTAGAGGCGCGAAAATGAGGCTCTGTCTATGACTAGAAAAGGCCCCCAGTGAAAAAGGTGTCCAATACAGTGCCTGCCGTTTTTATTAAAACAATCCCCAAGATTTAACAACTATTAAAAGTAATAATCTGCCAAATATACTTAGTAAAGCAATCGTTTTAGCCCAGAAAAATGTCTACCAGTTTTTTAAGCCCTAATGAAGCCCTTTATTCTTTTACTTAAACTAAGAAAATGGCTTACCGGTTCCCATAGGGAAAATGACAGCTTCCAGCATTACCGAGTCTTGTTAGAAATGTGTCATACCTCAAGCAGCAAAAGTCTGCTCACTGTTTCCCCCAACTGAAGTTAATTCCTCTCAACAGTCCTGTGTGGAAACAGCCATCGATTTTAGTAACGGTTGCTAAAATCATTTTCCTCTTACAAACAGAAATCTTCATCTCTTTCCTGTTTCAGAGTAAATAGTACATACCAGCACTATTTTAAAATAACAAACTCTTGATTGAAGAATAAAAACTACATTTAAACACCAAAAAACTCTAAGCCATCTCCGTGGAGATGTTGCCTGTACAACGGCAAAGAGAATGACTGGGGAAGGCGGAGCCTAGGAGGGATCATGTGACCAGCTTTGCTGGGCTCTTTGCCATTTCCTGTTGGGGAAGAGAATATCCCACAAGTAAGGATGACGCCGTGGACCGGACACACCTATGTTGGAGAAATCATGTTTTTCTTGAAGGATGCAGACTTCTTCCTGTACCACTGCTTGAAGAAGGTGTCTTCCAGAAACTGGCAGTAGGACTGGGAGTTGAGCTTGACTCCATCCTCAACCCGAAAAGGCCCCACAAGCTCATCTTTGATGATACCAGCCCAAACCAGTACTCCACCTCCACCTTGCTGGCGTCTGAGTCGGACTGGAGCTCTCTGCCCTTTACCAATCCAGCCACGGGCCCATCCATCTGGCCCATCAAGACTCACTCTCATTTCATCAGTCCATAAAACCTTAGAAAAATCAGTCTTGAGATATTTCTTGGCCCAGTCTTGACATTTCAGCTTGTGTGTCTTGTTCAGTGGTGGTCCTCTTTCAGCCTTTCTTACCTTGGCCATGTCTCTGAGTATTGCACACCTTGTACTTTTGGGCACTCCAGTGATGTTGCAGCTCTGAAATATGGCCAAACTGGTGGCAAGTGGCATCTTGGCAGCTGCACGCTTGACTTTTCTCAGTTCATGGGCAGTTATTTTGCGCCTTGGTTTTTCCACATGCTTCTTGCGACCCTGTTGACTATTTTGAATGAAACGCTTGATTGTTCGATGATCACGCTTCAGAAGCTTTGCAATTTTAAGAGTGCTGCATCCCTCTGCAAGATATCTCACTATTTTTGACTTTTCTGAGCCTGTCAAGTCCTTCTTTTGACCCATTTTGCCAAAGGAAAGGAAGTTGCCTAATAATTATGCACACCTGATATAGGGTGTTGATGTCATTAGACCACACCCCTTCTCATTACAGAGATGCACATCACCTAATATGCTTAATTGGTAGTAGGCTTTCGAGCCTATACAGCTTGGAGTAAGACAACATGCATAAAGAGGATGATGTGGTCAAAATACTCATTTGCCTAATAATTCTGCACTCCCTGTATATATATATATATATATATATATATATATATATATATATATATATATATATATATATATATATATATATATGTAAACTTTTTTGCTTAGGAGGGCACTTACAGGATTTTTACATTAATCAAAACTTTTTATTTCCAATTCATCGAGTTACAAACATCAAATAAATGTAGAAATATGTATTTATGAATAAATAGAACATATTCTCTTATGTGCAGAACATTGGAATTTGAAATATTCCTATTTTCATAGCGGGTTAGCCGAAAATAAAAATATGTTATGTTTGCGCGAAAGTGGGGTGTTTTTTTCCACTTTTTTCTCTCCATTGACTTCTATGGTGGAATACGTGAATGTGCATGCAATATTCTAACTTCGGAATTTTGTGCTCGGGTTAGCACGGGAGCAAAAACAGTGCAACCCAACGAGCGCAAAAATCTTACTTCTAGCACAATTAACGCTCAAGCGGGAGTGTTAATTTGTGCTCCACTAGTAATCTGACCCAATCGGGCATATCTATCAAACTCCGGATAGAGCTTGAGGTCCCGCAGGCTCGCCAGAAACAAAAGTTATAAATAACCTGTCCGCCTGCTCTGAGCAGGCGGACAGACATCGCCGCAATTCAACCCGATTGAGTACGATCGGGTTAATTGACACCCCCCTGCTGGCAGCCGATTGGCCGCGAGTCTGCAGGGGGCAGCGTTGCACCAGCAGCTCTTGTGAGCTGCTGGTGCAATGCTGAATACGGAGAGCATATTGCTCTCCGTATTCAGCGAGGTCTGGCGGACCTGATCCGCACTGTCGGATCAGGTCCGCCAGACTTTGATAAATAGAGGCCTATGTGTGCACATGCAAAGTCAATTTTAAAAGCTTTTTAAAATGTATGCTAAAATTATGATATATTACATTACAACATAAGGGAGAGACGTGTATTGTCCACAGTGTATATGTTTGAATTTTTATGTCACGTGTCTCAGAAAGGTTAATATGATTATTCATGCTACATCTATGCTCACACATACTTTTCTGTTTATCCTATACTGCGCGGTTAAACACATAGTTACAGACAAGCAATAATATAATGCTCTAACATATTAACATTTTCTTTTTACACTTTAATGTTCCTTTTAAAGCTGCTTGAATTTAAAGTGAAATTAATAGGAAGGGCAGGTTTGTGTACAGCTGATAATAAGGCACCCACTACTCACTGGCTGGTACAAAGGACACACTAAAAAAGATGCACAGGGGCATCCACAAAGAGCTGTAATACAGTCTGAAACATACTCTTAAATGCAGTACAATGTCCTTTTTAATATTAGATTTATGTTCAATCCTTGGAGTTACCATAAACTAAGGGTTAGATTACAAGTGGCGTGCTACAAACGTCTTTTGTGCGCGACAATAGGTGTTAGGTTTTTTCTTCTGCATTCTCCATTGACTTCCATGGGGAGAATATGTTAACGCGTTTGCGATATTGCGAAGTCTGGAAGTTAGCGTCTTGGATTTTTCTTGCGTGCATACTTTTTACTTTCAACTTGTAATACGAGCACAACCTGACAAGTGTAAAAAGATTACTACTAACAAAGTTTACGCTCAAGCTAGCGAGCCACTTGTAATAAAACCCTAAATAAGTTTGCCCTTTGCAGTTAAACTTTAGATCAGGGATGACCAACTGATAGCCCAAATGACACATGCCAACCCCTGCCCTAGTTTTTGCACCCCCTTGGAAAAAGCAGAGCTAATACTGTGTGCCATAGTTTTTGTGACCCCAGCAAAAGGTATCCTGCAACCTTACCTAGATCTGCCACTAGATCAGAGCTCGACAAACCCAGGAGCCAAAGGCTCCTAGAATTTTACTCCTGGCTCCTAAGGCTTTTGGTTATTCACCATAGATCTATATACAGATACCACTGTCTAGCTCCTGAAAGTATGTCTGGCTACTAAATATCCATAATGGCGCCTAAATTGTAAACAGATTTAGGGAACATTCTTAAAGGGACAGTAAACAAAGTCAGAATTATATAACATTATATTAGTGATAGAGTTTTATAACCTAATATTGGCTGCAAAGTTTTATTAAAAAATACTGTTTTCCAGACCCGCTCTCTGTGCTCTTCTGAGCGGCTCTGTTTTTTACACAGAGCGCATCTGGCCAGCTATCTAGTCACAGCCCGGCCGCGCCATTATACTCAGTGCAGCTCGCTCCCGCTGTCAGACAGAGCAGGAGCGAGCTGCACTGAGTATAATGGCGCGGTCGGGCCGGGCTGTGACTAGATAGCTGGCCAGATGTAAAAAACAGAGCCGCTCAGAAGAGCACAGAGAGCGGGACTGGAAAACAGTATTTTTTAATAAAACTTTGCAGCCAATATTAGGTTATATAAATCTAGCACTAATATAATGTTATATAATTCTGCACTATGCGCAGAATGATGTAACATTATTTTCTTTGTTTACTGACCCTTTAATGAGGTACTCAGTTCTCAAGGTAATTTTGCCTTAAAGGGACAGTATACTATAAAATTGTTTTTCCCTTAATGTGTTTCCAATTACTTTTTTACCAGCTGCAGAGTATAAAATGTATGAGATTTGCTTTTTTAAGGCTTATTTGTGTATATGAATTAGCTGATTTTGTGTTTTGAAGCCACAACCTAATAAAATGGATTGAGTTTGTAGGTATAATCAGATCTCATTACTGTATCACATTGTGTACATATAACTGCTTCTTTATCTTATATCTGTCCATAAATCAATCACCAATACTTGGAGAGAACAATGGAAAATTAACATTTTATTACCTTATCTCTTCTATAACCCACTGGGAGTGTAATTTCTTTTACTGACTGTTAACACCGCTTGGCCTTGAGGCCAAAAACTTTCAGGATGGGTGGGGATACTACAGGCTAAATAATCTACAGGTGGCCCTCATTTTACAACGGTTCAATTTACACCGTTTCAGAATAACAACCTTTTTTCCAGTCATGTGACTGCTATTGAAAAGCATTGAGAAGCAGTGCATTTATTAAAATAGCCAGTAGGTGGAGCTGTCCACTTGTGTTGCAGCAAAGCCAAGCCAGCTGAAATTAATCAGTTTAACCAGACCTGAGCTATCGAGCAGATTACAAAGGAACAAGATCTTCCTGTCTATAAATCAGTCCAGATTGAAATGCATAGAAAGAACTGTTTGCAGAAAAATGCAAGTGAAGTCTGTGTTGTGTGATTTTATTAGGTTTATAATGCTGTTTAGCAAATGTTTTTGTTCATTTAACTTATTTTAATTATATATTCTGTGTTGTGTGATTGTTTTATTAGGTTTATAATGCTGTTTAGCATTTAAGGTCTTCATTTCAAAGCTTTAAAAATAATGTATTAGGTGTTACTTATGACAATTTTGAGAGGGGACTGGAACCTATCTCCCTCAATTCCCATTGACTTATATTAGAAACTGGGTTTCAATTTACAACAGTTTCGATTTACAACCATTCCTTCTGGAACCTAACCCCGGCGTAAACTGAGGGCTACCTGTATTTCAAATGCCAATATAAGGTTAATGGAAATACTTGTAAACAATTTAATACACCCCAGCAGGTAAAGTGGATCATTGGGAACACATTAAAGGGGAGACATTTTTTGAGTAAACTGTCCCTTTAAGATAATTTCCTGTAGTGCTAAAAAAGCTTCTTATAGATTATCACCAGGCGAGCAAGCTTTAGTGAATATGGCCCTGAGTATTTAATACCCATCAATTTCTATGTGGCCCTTAAGGCTTCTAAAATATTGATCTGTGGCCCCTGTATGTTAGGAAGCTGGATGATACACCCCTGTCTATTCTTCTCTTGTATTGAGGCTATGTACATCTGCACAATCACACAGGATTACTCTGTTACTGTGCATTGGCTTCTGCAGCACACACAAACATATACTGTATGACATTCTCCAGCTGCGCTTTCCTGCAGCCCTCTGTATATATTCATGTACCACTCTTTCCTCTATATATGGGAATATAGTAATTAATCCCTATTCTATACTTACAGATTCATCTTATTTTATTTGTTACTTGTTCTGTTATTAGGCCTATGATTAATGGATACCATGGTTATTTTTTAACACTCTACTCCTTCTCTTATAGAGTCGCATGGCAGAAAGTCTTCGCCTTTTTGACTCCATTTGCAACAACAACTGGTTCATCAACACCTCGCTTATCCTTTTCCTCAACAAGAAAGACCTACTGGCTGAGAAGATTCGGCGCATCCCCCTAACGGTCTGTTTCCCCGACTACAAGGGGCAGAATACGTATGAAGAAGCAGCGGTCTACATCCAGCGCCAGTTTGAGGACTTGAACCGCAATAAGGAAACTAAGGAAATATACTCACATTTCACCTGCGCCACAGACACCAGCAACATTCAGTTTGTGTTTGATGCAGTGACAGACGTCATTATCCAAAACAATCTCAAATACATTGGTCTGTGCTAAGTGTTCCCCAGAGCCTGCATGGGGGGCTAAATAAGTCCATTACCCTGACGCCATGTCAGGGGCATAAAGCAAACACAGGCAGATGGAGGAGCTACAGTCAGGAGTCCCCCAGTTACAGTGCAGAGTTCAGAAAACCCCTTCCCTCCAAACCTGCACAAACTTTTTTTGTTTCAAGAGGGAAAGGAGAATCACGGTTGTTTTTATTTTTACTGGAGGTTGCAAAGGTGTCTGAAATTCCAGTTACATACTGGAGAAATACTGTATGTTCTCTGCTCCCTGTGTCCTGTATGTTTGTGTGTGTGTGTGTGTGTTTTGTGTATGGATCTTTCTGTGCCTGAATGGTGTCTGAAGGGTTAAACTAAAGCAGAGCAGCCTCTAACTTGTTGGGAGTATCTTATTATTTTGTTTGCTGCCCAGAGAGATCAGGATTGTTCTTGGAAAGGAGCTGGCTCTGTGTTCATTGGTTTCTGTCACAGGGGATGGCTAGTGCTTCTTTGCCAGCATCGAACAAACAAGAAGAAAAAGAAATTGATTGTTCTAGCTATATCCGTCATCTATTAGATGTGCCATAAGTGCAGATTACAGGGTTTGAGAACTTGCTACTTTACTGCTGTGTAACTTTAAATTTGAGCAGTCTGTAATTGTAAAATAGGATTGCTCTCAGCACCTTTTTTTCATGATCTCATCTCTCAAGTTGGTTGCTATACCATTGCTGCTGAATACTACACACACACATACATATACATACACACACACACACACACATATACATACATATACATACACACACACACACACATATACATACATATACATACACACACACACACATATACATACATATACATACACACACACACACACATACATACATACATATACATACACATATACATACATATACATACACACACACACACACATATACATACATATACATACACACACATATACATACACACACACATATACATACATATACATACATATATATACATACACACACATACATATACATACACACACACACATATATATACACACACACATACATACATATACATACACACACACACACACACATACATATACATACACACACACATACATACATATACATACACACACACACACACACATACATACATATACATACACACACATATACATACATATACATACACACACACACACACACATACATACACACACACACACATACATACACACACTTATACACATACATGCATACACACACTTATACACATACATGCATATACACACTTATACACATACATGCATATACACACTTATACACATACATGCATACACACACTTATACACATATATGCATATACACACTTATACACATACATGCATACACACACTTATACACATACATGCATACACACACTTATACACATACATGCATACACACACTTATACACATACATGCATACACACACTTATACACATACATGCATACACACACTTATACACATACATGCCTATACACACACTTATACACATACATGCCTATACACACTTATACACATACACGCCTATACACACTTATACACATACATGCATATGCACACTTATACACATACACGCCTATACACACTTATACACATACACGCATATACACATACACGCATATACACACTTATACACATAAACGCATATACACACTTATACACATACACGCATATACACACTTATACACATAAACGCATATACACAATTATAAACATACATGCATATACACACTTATACACATACACGCATATACACACTTATAAACATACATGCATATACACACTTATACACATACACGCATATACACACTTATACACATACACGCATATACACATACACGCATATACACATACACGCATATACACATTTATACACATATACGCATATACACACTTATACACATAAACGCATACACACACTTATACACATATACGCATATACACACTTATACACATATACACACTTATACACATACACGCATATACACACTTATACACATAAACGCATACACACTTATACACATACACGCATATACACACTTATACACATAAACGCATACACACTTATACAAATACACACATATACACACTTATACACATATACGCATATACACACACTTATACACATACACGCATATACACACTTATACACATACACGCATATACACACTTATACACATATACGCATATACACACTTATACACATAAACGCATACACACTTATACACATACACACATATACACACTTATACACATATACGCATATACACACACTTATACACATAAACGCATACACACTTATACACATACACACATATACACACTTATACACATATACGCATATACACACACTTATACACATAAACGCATACACACTTATACACATACACACATATACACACTTATACACATACACACATATATACACTTATACACATACACGCATATACACACTTATACACATAAACGCATACACACTTATACACATACACACATATACACACTTATACACATATACGCATATACACACACTTATACACATAAACGCATACACACTTATACACATACACACATATACACACTTATACACATACACACATATATACACACACTTATACATACACACTCCAATAAACGCACACAGATCTTATCAGACATCAGCGTTTGCCTCTTCATGTGTCTGCAAAACGGTGTTAGAGCCGACTACACACTGAATTAAATAACAGTACTAGAACATTGAACATTGTTAGCTCTTCTTTGCAGCTGTGATCTGTTACAAGTGACAAATGTATCCCACTTAAGTATTTTTTATACTCCAGCATTCTCTGTACTTTATAGATGAATCCACCAACCCACCTTGCACCATCTCTTGCCATTATCATGGAGGGTTTGAGATTCCTAAAGTCATATTCCTCGTCACCACAAATTATGCAGTAGAAATGAATGGAAGTTGTGCTGCGCAAGCTCCAAATGAAGATTTTCTACAGTTCTAAATAAGCCTGGAGTTGTTTTTCTCTGCCAAGTCCTGTGTTTTTTTTTCATATAAAAAACAGGACATTTTTAGGACATTTTAATGAAGTGCTCAAGTGTTATGTTTGTAAAGAAAACAACAACAAAACACTGGAAAAAAAATATGACACTGGCTATTTATTTTGCAAAAAAAAACCTTTCAAAATGTAAGTATTTAAAGTGAGAAATGAAGGACTTTCTGAAGAATAATAAACTATGTGGTGAGACATGCCTCATCTTGTTGTTATTTTTTTATTTAATCTGGAGTAGTATTGCCCTAAAAGAGATCGTCAGTGGAGCAACACGAACAGTAACTTCACCATTTTCAATTTGACAAATGTATTTTTGGGGCAAAGGGCATTGAAAGTGTAATGCTGTCTACCAATAAGAAGCAGGCAATCTCTACTTTTATTTTCTGGGAGGAATAGATACTATTCTGGATGTCTGTGTGCGGTTTGAGTGTAAATAAGTTGAGACAGTGTAAAGCACATCCACTTGGTATGTAAATTCTACCCCTTCCAGCTTCATGTGTATCCCCAACCACGCAGTGCCCTGCTGAAAACACACTATCCCTAAATGAATATATGAATCCTCTGCCAAGGGCTTTATTCCACAGGACCGAGGAGCCTGCATCACACCGTGTGCTGGTTACACGATTGCGCTCACAGTGACTTGCAGGCTTCTTTTACCCTGGAGGATGATGACACTACAAATCGTTACTGGCGAAAGAGAAATAAAGATTCTGAATGGATGGCTTGTGTTTTATTTACTTGATATTCTCAAAATGGGTGAGAATTGGCCAATATGGTGTCATTAATAAACGATAACAAATGCACACTTTCCAGACACCTTATTTACGCATAGGACTAGATTACACAGCACTGCTTATTCTACAGTTGCCTATGGTATTTAGCAACAACTAATTGTGGTAAATTATTTAGGGCCAGATTATGGGTGGAGCGCAAATTATGCTCCCACTTGAGCGTTAACTGTGCTAAAAGTAAGCTTTTTGCGCTCATCGGGTTACTCTCGTATTATGAGTTAAAAGTAAACTGTTTTCTCTCTCGCACTAACCCGACAAGTGAAAAAAGCAGATCCGATCGCATATTTCACATTCCAATGTTTTTCATCTAGAAGAATATGTTCTATTTATTCATAAATTCATATTCTACATATATTTGATGGTATTTTGGTACAGTATCTATACCTATGTTTTGTGACACCTTTTTGTTTCACAAAGCAGTTATCCAGAGCTTTGGGGAACCGGTAATCATTCTGGTGCAAATCGTGGTTGCGCTTATGCAATCGCGTTTACTTTCAACTCGTAATACCAGCAGTAAATCCGACAAGCACAAAACCCGCAATAAACCCCTTATCACTTGCGCGTAACTGTTAGCACTCCACTCATAATCTGGCCCTTAGTGTTTCCAGGTTTCACTAATTAAAGGGATATGAAACCCAATTGTATATGCAGAAAATAAAACAGTCTGACAAATAGATCTGAAGTAATCATGACCTCACCTATTTCTTCCCCTGAATATCAACATTATATTGTAGTGGACACAAGGCAACTTTACTTACACTCAATAAGAATCGTCACAAGTCTATATGTGAGACAAATTTATCAAGTGCAAGGAGAATTCTCTGTGTAATTCTCCTATGGGTTCTCCGCAGCTGTCCTTTAGAGAAGCGCATCTGTGTGCTCAAATTTATCAAAACAATGTTGTTGTTTTTTTGCTCTTCTCCATAGCAGAGCTGAGTAGTAGTATCTGCCCCTTATTAATCATTGAAAATAAGCAACTATTCTCCATGTAAGTCATATATAAAACAAGAGAAATAATGCCCCTCTTCAACAAACTGTCATGGAAGAAAATAGATCTAAGTTGTCATTGTTTTTTGTCCTTCTATTTTAGCTCTTCTTTTATATATTATTTTTATGCCCCCATAGATATCATTTTTGTGCTCTGTTATATATTATTTTGGCGAACATATTATTTTTGCATTCCAATATAAATTATGATTGCGCTTTGTTCTATATTATGTTTGCACCTTGTAGAGCCCTTTTATTTTGTAACATTACTTCTTTAACTGGTAGAGAATCAATTTCTAAAGCTGTTCTCCACAGAAGCTATGCAGGAACTTGCAGGATAACTTTCAGTCCTCTATAGAAGAACAATATGATAAATGTGTAGTCGAATTAATGAGGAGAACTTTATGAAATACGGTTTAAACGATCTAATCTAACCCTTTTTTGAAGCACATTTTCTCCAAGGAGAATGGGAACAAAGTAGGACAATTTTAACGTTGAACTTGCCAAATTTTAGGCACATTTTTTAATGATAAATAGGGGCATTATTTCTCATGCGCATTTTTATGGGCAAATATAGGAGAATAGAAATCGAGCCCTTAGTAACCTCATAACCTGTAAATCGGATTAAACTTCTTGGTTTGTGACTCTTAAACCCAAACAAAATACTACATAAATAAACAAACAATAGCTGATAAGATGAGAATGTATACTTTATATGCAGACATACCGATCTCAGAATGAGCCTTTGAGGACGAATTATCAAGGGCCGATCGGGCTGATTGACACCACCTGCTAGCGGCCGATTGGCCACGAATCTGCAGGGGGCGGCATTGCACAAGCAGTTCACAAGAACTGCTTGTGCAATGATACGCTGTCGGCATTCATCGATGTCTATCGGACATGATCCTCTGAGAGGATCATGTCGGACAGAACGATGATAAATCGACCCCTTTGAGACCGAATTATCAAGCTCCGAATGCGAGCCTTCAGGCTCACCGTAAACAGCAGTTATGAAGCAGCGGTCTAAAGACCGCTGCTCCATAACTTGTCCGCCTGCTCTGAGGCTGCGGGCTTCAATAGTAGTTTGGAAGACAGCACCTCAGTATATGTGGTTTATGGGGCACGGAACCCAGGGTCTGCCTTGTCCTGCAGGTACTCCAAATAGATAAAAGATTGTTCCAGCCACCAGTAATTTAAAAGACCTTTATTGTCTCATATTCTTAGGTCTAAGCAAAAAAATAAAACGTTTCAGGCCTGCTATAGGCCCTTAGTCATGTATCAATCTGCCCAATCCTATACGACTGGGCTGATTGACACCCCCAGCTAGCGGCCGATTGACCGCGAATCTGCAGGGGGCGGCGTATGCTGTCGGCATTTATCGATGTGCGGTAGACATGATACGCTACATTGTATCATGTCCGTTCGCACTTTCATAAATCAGCCCCTAAGTGTTTACTACAGTTAAACACCTCTAATGCTTTTATGTGAACGTTACCTTCTGCTAGACTTCCTTCTGTAATAAACATTGAATCTAGTAACCTTGACAAGAGCCAACTAATCACTCACTCAAATACCTAACGGTAGTTAAAAATTCCTCATTACTGCGGGCCATGTAATCAAGGTTTCCCTCTGCTTGTGGAATCATATTGTATATTTAGATGAGATTGCACATTATTTGCTAGTTAGGTATGTATTTACTTACATAAATACACAAATAGCCACAAGCTTTCAGGTGAACAGTGCAGCATTTTGTAGTATATTCTATTCTAGTATAGTTGTAAAGATAATCTAACTTTTTTCCCCCTACAAAATCCTTCATTAAAGTAAATAGAAAAATGTAAGAGACGATATTTAATGAGATTTTCGGCACTATATCCCATCATCATACTAATCAGCAGACAGGGTTGTTTTAAGTGCCATACATTTTGTAGATATTCATAGATTTCTGCTAAATAGAGCTACATGCCCCATTATAGTTATTTTGTATGAAGAAGCGGTGTTTAAAGCCCAGAGCGTAAAACATATCATCAGTACTGTGCAAAAGGAGTAGCTTGAAATATGTATGGGGAAAAAAATACAACAGGATATGATGTCAAACATACATTGTAGTAAGCTGTGACCTTCAATGCTGAGCCAAGGTGAACAGGTATTGTACAGCTCTTGTCAGATAAAAAAAACAGCACATGTATGGAGAATATGTGTGCCAAGTATGTATGCTTTATAAGCTTCTTTAGCTCACATATGGTGCCAACCTTGGCTCTCATCACAGCATCCCTTTGTCACCCATGTCACAGTGAAACAGATGGAATATTATTACAAATGAATCATAAGCCATAGAATCGCCAAATCTCTATAGACCCAGCAGAAGCAAACAGATGTCAGCCACACATGCCACCTAGTGGTAAAATGGAGGAAGTGGTTCTGCATGTCCTAATTATTATTTCTCTAACCAAAGCAAATCAGTTATGTCACAATCTCATAGAGGTTAATTATTTTTAATGTGACCATAAACCACATGATTATTTATACAATGGGAAGGAAAACACTCTTTGATAAACAGCTCTTTAATTTGTCTTGTGTGAGCAAAAGGTTAGGCCAATTTGGTGAGTGTGTACGTAAAAAAAAAGCCTTCAAAAGAGAAAGTGTTTTATAAAGTGTATACTGTGTATATATATATATATATATATATATATATATATATGTATTTATATACACCCCAACAAGACTATTTACACCAACCATATTATGACATTATACAGCAGTGAATGCATAGAGAAACTCTCTGATCGCTGGGTGTCCTACCTGCTGGGAGTTCTGACACCATCTCAAATGTCTGATGCATATTTTTACGACAGACAGCAACAGGGTCATCCAACAGACGAGACAATGCAGGAATAATGTCACTCTTCAGAATTCCTTCCCTAAGATAAGAAGGGACTGTCATTGATATACGATTACATTAAAATACCACTAAATACAGTAGAATTGAATACAAATACACAATAAAAAAGACAATGCAGTATTATTATTATAGGGTATTTGTAGAGCGCCAACAGATTCCACAGCGCTATAAGCATAGGCGGTATACAAGATAACATTTATAGGGATCAAATGGGTAGAGGGCCCTGCCGAGAGTTGCACTGTTGTAGTCTGCTCTTATTAAGGCACTCTACAAACAGCTGGGCTCATAGGCTGACATGCTAAGGGGTTCAAGGGGAAAGAAATTGAGTTAGGAAAGGTCAGAGTAGGCTGTATGCATCCCTGAATAGTAGAGTCTTTAGGGAGCACTTGAAGCTGTTAAAATTAGGGGAGAGTCTTGTGGAGCGAGGCAGGGAGTTCCACAAGATGGGAGCCATTCTGTAGAAGTCCTGTAAACGGGAATGTGAGGAGGTAACAAGAGAGGAAGAGATTGTGAGCAGAGCGAAGGGGGCGGGAGGGAGAGTATATGGAGACAAGGTCTGAAATGTAGGTGGGAGCAGTGCAGTTGAGGATTTTGTTTGTCAGGGTGAGGATTTTGTGTTTAATCCTGGAGGCAAGAGGAAGCCAGTGAAGGGATTGGCAGAGAGGTGCAGCAGATGAAGAGCGATGTGTAAGGAAGATGAGCCTGGCAGTAGCACTTATTTTGAATTTGAAATGAGCTGTAGAATATTTTTTATAGCAAATTTCACAGTTAATCCAATTTTCCTTCCCCCTGCATCACGTGACAGCCATCAGCCAATCACAAAATTAATTTACGTATATATATATAGGGCCGAAACGTCAACATTCTTTGATGTAAAGCTGATGTTGTAAATAAAGATTGAACTTTTTACCTTTTCTACAAAGTCCTGTGAGTGCCCTCCATCCTAAAGAGCTACTCTATACTATATTTTGAGGATTGCACCCAGGCTGTGGCCACACACGTGCGGATGGAGTGCTAGGCTACCGGCTACACACTATATATATATATATATATATATATATATATATATATATATATATATATATATATATATATATATATATACTGAGCATTTTTGCACATGCTCAGTAGGAACTGGAGTCTGAAAAAGTGTGCATATAAAATTAATGTGCATATTTCAATAATGGAAGTATATTGGAATATTTATTTTTTTAATTGCACGCTTTATCTGTATCAAGAAAGTTGAATTTTGAATTTAGCAGACCTTTAATCACTGTTCCTTCTTTAGGTGTCGGCCCATACATCTGATTTGTTACCCTTGTTTATCATATACAATATAACATGTTAGCTGTTACATCAGGGCTTCTAAAAAAGAAAACATTGTTTTATATTTACCCATATTTGGTAAATGACACATACAGCAGTCTTGCTGAGTACTGTAACTCAACAGTTTATGAGGAAAAACAGTCTACACTCTATTACATGTTGGTTAATTGAAAGAATATTAAACAAAATAAAAAATAAGTTATATAAGTTAATATTATTGCATATTAGCTGCCTTTATGGCTGTTCCGTGGGAAGCAGGCCTACATGCAATGACACACTGAAGTACAGGTAGCCCTCATTTTACAACACAGATTTTACGCAGATTGACAACAGCAGTTACAGCACTGACAACATACACCCATTCACGTTAACTCTATTCTACAGGATACTTTACCAGCAACACATAATTATCTGAAACTATTGAGACATTTTATGCACAGGAACTGAAAAGATTTTGGACTTAAAGGAAAAGTTTACTTGAAAATGTTTATTGTATAAAAGATAGATAATCCCTTTTTCTCTTGTAAGGTGTATCCAGTCCACGGATCATCCATTACTTGTGGGATATTCTCATTCCCAACAGGAAGTTGCAAGAGGACATCCACAGCAGTGCTGTCTATATAGCTCCTCCCCTAACTGCCATATCCAGTCATTCTCTTGCAACTCTCAACAAACATGGAGGTAGTAAGAGAGAAGTGGTGAAATGTAGCTGTTATTTTACTTCAATCAAAAGTTTATTATTTTTAAATGGTACCGGAGTTGTACTATTTTGTTCCAGGCAGAAAAATAGAAGAATCTGCCTGTGATTTCTATGATCTTAGCAGGTTGTAACTAAGATCCATTGCTGTTCTCACACATGACTGAAGAGAGAGATAACTTCAGCGGGGGAATGGCGTGCAGGTTATCCTGCTATGAGGTATGTGCAGTTAAGATTTTTCTAGAAGATGTGAATGCTAGAAAATGCTGCTGATGCCAAATTTATGTAAGGTAAGCCTGAATACAGTGATTTAATAGTGACTGGTATCTTGCTTATTTTCTGAGGTAATACTCTTTTATATTTGCAATATAAAACGTTTGCTGGCATGTTTAAACGTTTTCATATATACTTTGGTGATAAAACTTTATTGGGGCCTAGTTTTTTCCACATGGCTGGCTTAAATTTGCCTAGAAACAGTTTCCTGAGGCTTTCCACTGTGTTACAATGAGTGGTAGGGGCCTAATTTAGCACTATTTTGCGCAGTAACTTTTACAGACTGAGACATTCAGCTTCCTCCAAGGGTCGTCTGAATGCTATAGGACATCTCTAAAGGGCTCTTGGGCTTTCCAAAATCGTTTTGTTGGGAAGGTAGGCCCACAGCAAGGCTGTGGCAGTTTGGTGTGACTGTTAAAAAACGTCTAGTTCGTTTTTTTTGATCCGGTTTTTGAACTAAGGGGTTAATCATCCATTTGCAAGTGGGTGCAATGCTCTGTTAGCCTATTATACACACTGTAAAAATTTTGTTCGATTTACTGCCTTTTTTCACTGTTTTTCAAATTCTGACAAAATTTGTTTCTCTTAAAGGCACAGTACCGTTTATTATATTTGCTTGTTAACTTGATTTAAAGTGTTTTCCAAGCTTGCTAGTCTCATTGCTAGTCTGTATAAACATGTCTGACATAGAGGAAACTCCTTGTTCATTATGTTTAAAAGCCATTGTGGAGCCCCCTCTTAGAATGTGTACCAAATGTACTGATTTCACTTTAAGCAATAAAGATCATATTCTGTCTTTAAAAAATTTATCACCAGAGGAATCTGACGAGGGGGAAGTTATGCCGACTAACTCTCCCCACGTGTCAGATCCTTTGACTCCCGCTCAAGGGACTCACGCTCAAATAACGCCAAGTACATCTAGGGCGCCCACAGCGTTTACTTTACAAGACATGGCGGCAGTCATGGATAATACACTGTCAGCGGTATTAGCCAGACTACCTGAATTTAGAGGAAAGCGAGATAGCTCTGGAGTTAGACGAAATACAGAGCATACTGACGCTTTAAGAGCTATGTCTGATAATGCCTCACAATATGCAGAAGCTGAAGAAGGAGAGCTTCTTTCTGTGGGTGATATTTCTGACTCAGGGAAGATGATGCAAGCTGATTCTGATATTTCTACATTTAAATTTAAGCTTGAACACCTCCGCGTGTTACTCAGGGAGGTTTTAGCTGCTCTGAATGACTGTGATACAATTGCAGTGCCAGAGAAATTGTGTAGACTGGATAAATACTATGCAGTGCCGGTGTGTACTGATGTTTTTCCAATACCTAAAAGGTTTACAGAAATTATTACTAAGGAATGGGATAGACCAGGTGTGCCGTTCTCTCCCCCTCCTATTTTTAGAAATTTTTTTCCAATAGACGCCACCACACGGGACTTATGGCAGACAGTTCCTAAGGTGGAGGGAGCAGTTTCTACTCTAGCAAAGCGTACTACTATCCCTGTCGAGGACAGTTGTGCTTTCTTAGATCCAATGGATAAAAAATTTAGAGGGTTACCTTAAGAAAATGTTTATTCAACAAGGTTTTATCCTACAGCCCCTTGCATGCATTGCTCCTGTCACTGCTGCTGCGGCGTTCTGAATTGAGTCTCTGGAAGAGGCTCAACAGGTAGCGACTCCATTGGATGACATACTTGACAAGCTTAGAGCACTTAAGCTAGCCAATTCTTTTGTTTCTGATGCCATTGTTCATTTGACTAAACTAACGGCTAAGAATTCTGGTTTTGCTATCCAGGCGCGCAGAGCGCTATGGCTTAAATCATGGTTAGCTGACGTTACTTCAAAGTCTAAGCTGCTTAACATTCCCTTCAAGGGGCAGACCCTATTTGGGCCTGGTTTGAAGGAGATTATTGCTGATATCACTGGAGGAAAAGGTCATGCCCTTCCTCAGGATAGGTCCAAATCAAGGGCCAAACAGTCTAATTTTCGTGCCTTTCGAAACTTCAAGGCGAGTGCGGCATCAACTTCCTCTAATGCAAAACAAGAGGGAACGTTTGCTCAGTCCAAGACGGTCTGGAGACCTAACCAGACCTGGAACAAGGGTAAGCAGGCCAAAAAGCCTGCTGCTGCCTCTAAGACAGCATGAAGGAACGGCCCCCTATCCGATAACGGATCTAGTAGGGGGCAGACTTTCGCTCTTCGCCCAGGCGTGGGCAAGAGATGTTCAGGATCCCTGGGCGTTGGAAATTATATCCCAGGGATATCTTCTGGACTTTAAGGCTTCCACCCCAAAAGGGAGATTTCACCTTTCACAATTATCTGCAAACCAGATAAAGAAAGAGGCATTCTTACACTGTGTACAAGACCTCCTAGTTATGGGAGTGATCCATCCAGTTCCAAAGGAGGAACAGGGACAGGGATTTTACTCAAATCTGTTTGTAGTTCCCAAAAAAGAGGGAACCTTCAGACCAATTTTGGATCTAAAGATCTTAAACAAATTCCTCAGAGTTCCATCATTCAAGATGGAGACTATTCGTACCATCCTACCTATGATCCAGGAGGGTCAATACATGACTACAGTGGATTTAAAGGATGCTTATCTTCACATTCCGATACACAAAGATCATCATCGGTTTCTCAGGTTTGCCTTCCGAGACAGGCATTACCAGTTTGTAGCTCTTCCCTTTGGGCTAGCTACAGCCCCAAGAATTTTTACGAAGGTTCTGGGGTCGCTTCTGGCGGTCCTAAGGCCGCAGGGCATAGCAGTGGCCCCTTATTTAGACGACATCCTAATTCAGGCGTCAAACTTCCAAATTGCCAAGTCTCATACGGACATAGTGTTGGCATTTCTGAGGTTGCATGGGTGGAAGGTGAACGAGGAAAAGAGTTCTCTATCCCCCCTTACAAGAGTTTCCTTCCTAGGGACTCTGATAGATTCTGTAGAAATGAAAATTTACCTGACGGAGTCCAGGTTATCAAAACTTCTAAATTCCTGCCATGTTCTTTATTCCATTCCTCGCCCTTCGGTGGCTCAGTGCATGGAAGTAATCGGCTTAATGGTAGCGGCAATGGACATAGTACCGTTTGCACGCCTACATCTCAGACTGCTGCAACTCTGCATGCTCAGTCAGTGGAATGGGGATTACACAGATTTGTCCCCTCTACTAAATCTGGATCAAGAGACCAGGGATTCTCTTCTCTGGTGGCTATCTCGGGTCCATCTGTCCAAAGGTATGACCTTTCGCAGGCCAGATTGGACAATTGTGACGACAGATGCCAGCCTACTAGGTTGGGGTGCAGTCTGGAACTCCCTGAAGGCTGAGGGATCGTGGACTCAGGAGGAGTCACTCCTTCCAATAAACATTCTGGAACTAAGAGCGATATTCAATGCTCTTCAGGCTTGGCCTCATTTAGCGACAATGAGGTTCATCAGATTTCAGTCGGACAACATCACGACTGTGGCTTACATCAACCATCAAGGGGGAACAAGGAGTTCCCTAGCGATGTTAGAAGTCTCAAAGATAATTCGCTGGGCAGAGATTCACTCTTGCCACCTATCAGCTATCCATATCCCAGGTGTAGAGAACTGGGAGGCGGATTTTCTAAGTCGTCAGACTTTTCATCCGGGGGAGTGGGAACTCCACCCGGAGGTGTTTGCTCAATTGGTTCATCGTTGAGGCACACCAGAATTGGATCTCATGGCGTCTTGCCAGAACGCCAAGCTTCCTTGTTACGTATCCAGGTCCAGGGACCCCAAGGCAACGCTGATAGATGCTCTAGCAGCGCCTTGGTCCTTCAACCTGGCTTATGTGTTTCCACCGTTTCCTCTGCTCCCTCGTCTGATTGCCAAAATCAAGCAGGAGAGAGCATCAGTGATCTTGATAGCGCCTGCGTGGCCACGCAGGACTTGGTATGCAGATCTGGTGGACATGTCATCCTTTCCACCATGGACTCTGCCGCTGAGACAGGACCTTCTACTTCAAGGTCCTTTCAACCATCCAAATCTAATTTCTCTGAGGCTGACTGCCTGGAGATTGAACGCTTGATTTTATCAAAGCGTGGTTTCTCCGAGTCAGTCATTGATACCTTAATTCAGGCACGAAAGCCTGTCACCAGGAAAATCTATCATAAGATATGGCGGAAATATCTTTATTGGTGTGAATCCAAGGGTTACTCATGGAGTAAAGTCAGGATTCCTAGGATATTATCTTTTCTCCAAGAAGGATTGGAGAAAGGATTGTCAGCTAGTTCCTTAAAGGGACAGATTTCTGTGCTATCTATTCTTTTGCACAAGCGTCTGGTGGATGTCCCAGACGTTCAGGCATTTTGTCAGGCTTTAGTTAGAATCAAGCCTGTGTTTAAACCTGTTGCTCCACCATGGAGTTTAAATTTGGTTCTTAAAGTTCTTCAGGGGGTTCCGTTTGAACCTCTTCATTCCATAGATATCAAACTTTTATCTTGGAAAGTTGTTTTTTTGGTAGCTATTTCCTCGGCTCTTAGAGTTTCTGAGTTATCTGCCTTACAATGTGATTCTCCTTATCTGATCTTCCATGCAGATAAGGCAGTTCTGCGTACCAAACCTGGGTTTTTACCTAAGGTGGTATCTAATAAGAATATCAATCAAGAGATTGTTGTCCCGTCTTTGTGTCCTAATCTTTCTTCAAAGAAGGAACGTCTATTACACAATCTGGACGTGGTTCGTGCTTTAAAGTTTTACTTACAAGCTACTAAAGATTTTCGTCAAACATCTGCTTTGTTTGTTGTCTACTCTGGACAGAGGAGAGGTCAAAAGGCTTCAGCAACCTCTCTTTCTTTTTGGCTAAAAAGCATAATCCGCTTAGCCTATGAGACTGCTGGCCAGCAGCCTCCAGAAAGGATTACAGCTCATTCTACTAGAGCTGTGGCTTCCACATGGGCCTTTAAAAATGAGGCTTCTGTTGAACAGATTTGCAAGGCGGCGACTTGGTCTTCGCTTCATACTTTTTCAAAATTCTACAAATTTGATACTTTTGCTTCTTCGGAGGCTATTTTTGGGAGAAAGGTTTTACAGGCAGTGGTACCTTCCGTTTAAGTACCTGCCTTGTCCCTCCCTTCATCCGTGTACTTTAGCTTTGGTATTGGTATCCCACAAGTAATGGATGATCCGTGGACTGGATACACCTTACAAGAGAAAACATAATTTATGCTTACCTGATACATTTATTTCTCTTGTGGTGTATCCAGTCCACGGCCCGCCCTGTCATTTTAAGGCAGGTATTTTTTAATTTTAAACTACAGTCACCACTGCACCCTATGGTTTCTCCTTTCTCTGTTTATTTCGGTTGAATGACTGGATATGGCAGTTAGGGGAGGAGCTATATAGACAGCTCTGCTGTGGGTGTCCTCTTGCAACTTCCTGTTGGGAATGAGAATATCCCACAAGTAATGGATGATCCGTGGACTGGATACACCACAAGAGAAATAAATTTATCAGGTAAGCATAAATTATGTTATTATCCATTCACCAGTTTTGCGTAACCAACACGGTTATATTAATATATGTTTCCTTCTTAATATGGGAAGAGTCCGCAGCTGCATTCCTTACTTGTGGGAAATACTGAACCTGGCCACCAGGAGGAGGAGAAAAGACACCCAGCCAAAGGCTTAAATACCTCCCCCACTTCCTCATAACCCCAGTCATTCTTTGCCTTTTGTCACAGGAGCTTGGCAGAGAAGTGTTAGAAGATTTCCGAGTAGTCTCTCATGGAGGGTAGTACTCTTCGAGATGGGACTGGAGTTTTAAGTAATCCTGTCAGCCTCTCAGTGAGAGCATGGATGAAAGTTCGAGTCCGGAGATGCAGGGAGAGTCTGCAAAACCATCCTGACTCATATTAACAGCTCCATAAGCAATCAGCGTTGACGAGTTTTGCTGCCTGCTTTCTTTACTCAAGTCCATGTCAGAAGCAACGCTACTATCTATCAAACTTGAAGGACCGTGTTACTGTTCAACCGCAAAGATTCTGGTAAGATCGTTTCATATTTTATACATGTATGATAAC
Source organism: Bombina bombina (assembly GCF_027579735.1). Lineage (NCBI taxonomy): Eukaryota > Metazoa > Chordata > Amphibia > Anura > Bombinatoridae > Bombina > Bombina bombina. Next base: position 430,454,989 of record NC_069500.1, on the reverse strand, counting down.
GCAAGAAGACAGGGCCACAGTGTGACTCCTTTTATCTGTATAGAATCAAGGGTTAATATCTCCTGAGGGGGATTATTGAACAGTGGTGAATAATATTATATGTTTATTTGATTTTATGCTGCTTTTATGTGTGAGATGTTATGGGCTCATAGGCTGTTATGGAATATACGCTTCACTTTCACTTTGAGAGCTGTGCAGCTTACAAGCTTGGCGTGTTTTTTCTCATAGCAGGGACGGTGTTCTGTTGATAACTCCAATTCATCGAGAACTCCAATATGACGTCACTTCCAGCTGCAGATTACACTAATTGCCTCCATTGCGCATGCAAGCGCGCACCAGAGATTATTCATCTGAAAAGAGGCGTACCCTTGGGGAGAACTCATCGAATTCTCCAATAAAAGCTATTGCGCATGCGTATTTTTTATGAGGCAAAAAAACAGACCCTTGAGAAGAACTTATCGAGTGCTCCAAGAACTGCTGTTGCGCATGTGTGCATTACGTGTAAACACCGTGCCCGTCTGTTGCTCAATAGCTTTACCCTCTGGCCGAGATACGTTTTCGCTTGTCACGATATTCAGCTTTGAAACCGCTAAGCACACATAATATTTATTATCATTTATTGTTTATTTCTTAAAACTTATCTCGGCCTGGGGGTAAAGCTATTGAACACAGACAAGCCCAGTGTTTATGCATAATGCGCGCATGCGCAACAGCAGTTCTTGTAGCACTCGATAAGTACTTCTCAAGGGTGTTTTTTTTTTGCCTCATAAAAAAATATGCATGCGCAATGGCTTTTATTGGAGAATTTGATGAGTTCTCCCCAAGGGTACGCCTCTTTTCAGATGAATAATCTCGGATGCGCGCTCGCATGCGCAGTGGAGGCAATTAGTGTAATCTGCAGCCGGAAGTGACGTCATATTGGAGTTCTCGATGAATTGGAGTTATCGACAGAACAACGGTCCTGCATTGTGCACCATGTGATTCATTCCCTCTTTCCTGACCGGGTGTCTATCAGAAAGGAGTCATAAATGTCTATCAGAAAGGAGTCATAAATCTCTGTACTGTCTGGTTCATAGGAGGTGGTGAGTGCCCCAGCCATTGAGGTATAAAGGTGCCGTTTTTTTGAATAAAATAAGATTGTTTTATTTCTATTGTTCTCCGGTTATTGCACTAGCGATGGAGGATTCTATTACTTTAGAGCAGGGGTGTCAAACTCATTTTAGTCGCGGGCCATTTTCCATACATGTACAACTCACGTGGGCCGCACACTACCTACATATCTTGTCATTGCTAAACAGTGCTGTGGCATTTGCTATAACTGTATACATTTCAAAAGATTGTGTTCTGTAACTCCTAATTAACTTACTCTGGCTTGAGGAAATGTGCTCTAATGCTTTTAAGAAGGTGAGACACACGCTCCACGTGCGACCCACTGTTTATAATAGTGATAGACATACCTGTTGTACATAATATAAAATAAATACATAGAAATATATATAAAGTATGTGATTTTAGTTAAAGAGAAAATGATGGAAAGGAATGGACAGAAATGATGTGGGAAATCAGTGCTACCATAGTAATGAACTGCATGTGTTAAAGAAATCATTATGCACTTATCTGTCTTTTTCTTTTTAATAACGTATATTTTAATGTATGTGCATCCCTAACAGTAAGCGCACTCGCTCTTTAAGTAATAAGCATATTATAATTAATATTTTTCATGGAGGTGGTGTGGGCCGCACAAAATTAGGTTGAGGGCCGCATGAGGCCCGCGGGCCGCAAGTTTGACACCCCTGCTTTAGTGGGTACTCCCTCTATTCCTAAAGAGTAATTCCTGTTTATATTGCTGCCTCTAAACCTCCCGCTGCGGAGGAACCAGACTTTAGTTTTAGGAATTTGCACTTTCTTCTAAAGGAAGTGTTTGGCGAATTCAGAGGTTCAAGAGGCCAAATTGCCTGACAAACCTTTGATTCCTAAATTGGATAGAGTTTGAGGACAGGGTGGTACCTTATCCTTCCCTGCTCCTGTTAGATGGCGAACATTATTAAGAATAAATGGGACAGGATTGGATTCCTTTTTCCCCTCTTCTTCCTTTAAGAAATTGTTCCGGTCCTGGACTCTTGTGAGGTTCTGTCCCTAAAAGGGGATGGCGCTATCTTCACCCTTGCTAAACGTACTACTATCCCGCTTGAGGATAGCTCTTCGTTTAAAGAGACCATGGATAAGATGGAGACTCTGTTAAGAAATATGTTTCAACATACGGGATATTTGTTTCAACCAGCGGTGGCTGTTGCCGCGGCTGCTGGAGAAACTACCTTCTGGTGTGACTCCTTATAGGATTTGATCAGGGTGGAGGGTCCCCTCAATGTTACTTGGGAAAGATTTACAGCCTTGAGGGTTGCTAATTCTTTTGTCTCTGATGCTATTAGGCAGA